>NW_027500725.1:0-69006 GCF_021521415.1 Bidens hawaiensis | reverse complement strand
TACGGGAACGCGTCTACACAGTTAAACCCGAACTTTCAGGGATCGAACCAGAACATATCGCAGGGAAATTACCACCAAGGTGGTCAGCAGGGTTCGTATAATAAGAATCGGGGGTATAACAGAGACGGTAACCGGGGTGGAAATTCATCGAGTAGTCAGGACCAGCAGAGGGGGTCCTTGGGAAATGCAGATGAGTTGGTGCACTCAAATTTGGACGCATTGATGAAGATTATGACAAACCATCAGGCTGAAATGAAGAAACAATTCGAGTTACAAGATAAGTCATCAGAGGAAATGTCAAAGCAAATTGGTCAGCTCACAGCAGATATGGCAAGATTGCAAAAGAGTGCAGGTCAACTCGCGAGTGATACTACAGTCAACCCGAACCACTACTGCTCTAGCTCCAAGAAGGGTAACAATGTGTACATCAATGCGGTAAGTATTTTACCTAATTTTGAAATTTCTAGTGTTGAAGTTGATTCACCAGCGCAGTTTGTTGAAGGGGTGGTGGAAGATGTTAGTGATGAGAGTGATTGTGTTGGTCAAAATGAAACAATTTTCCAAAATAACTCAATATTAAAAGCAAAGGAAACATCTTTTTGTGAAAATTGTTCTTGTGATAAATGTTTAAATGGTAAATTGACCAACACAATGGATGAAGGGGGTGGAGCATAATACTACCCCTGAGTAAATTCCAAGACCCAGGAGTGCCGTTTTTATCAATTCAAATTGGGGAATTTAAAACTGATCAGGCACTTCTAGATCTTGGAGCATGTGTTAGTATCATTCCTGGTAGTTTATATGATCAGTTTGAATTTGGCCCGTTAGAAAGGGTAAGCACCGTTGTGGTGTTGGCCGACCAAGCTCATACACTTCCTCGGGGGCATGGTGACTAATGTAATGGTTCAAGTGGAGGAATTTTTCTACCCATTTGACTTTCTTGTACTTGACTATGCTAAAAGTGAGAATAATACACAATCGCAAGTCATATTGGGTAGGCCATTCCTCGCCACAGCACATGCGGTAATTGATTGTGCTAAGGGGGTTTTCGGAATCAAGTGTGGAGACCGTGATAAACAGTTATCATTGTTTGAAAATCCTATTAACCCTCTTGTTGACAAGTGTGTATCCTTGGACAAGGATCACACAAAAGAGGAATGTTTTGTGATTGATAGGATATATATAAGAAGGGATTTAAGAAACAACAGAGTGAGAAGGTGGAAGAGAAGGTAGCCGACCAAGGAAGAAGAAAGTGAGACATCCACCCAACCAAAATGATTGAGAGTGGAGATTGAGGATGTTCGGGCCAGATCCTGGCCTATCGGAAGACTGGAAACGTATGATTGAAGAAAAGGGTGCTTTTAATGAGAAGGTTGCACGGGGGGCGGGCTAGACGCCCACCTTGAATGACATACAAGTTTCAAAAGGGTGGTAATTGTACATTTTGTATATTTTTAGTATCCATTTTGTTTTAGTTTTTATATTACTAATTGTATTTTAAGCGTACCATAATGGCGAAAGCTAAGTGTGGAGATACCGCACGAGAAAAGTTGGGATTTTAATGCGTTCGGTAAAGTTTTTTTTTCCCAAAAACGAGGGTTTCAGTGAAGCTACCCAGAGTGATTTCACGTTCTTTTTGCTGTGGTTAATCCAGGTACGTGTATACTTTGTTGTCTTTGGATCTTTGTGGGTGTAGTTCACTATAAACCCTCACGAGACCTCACTCGTCCACCCAAGCTACCAGGGGGTTTAAAGGGCTTGTTGCATACACTAAATGCAATCGTGATTCCTACGAAAGTGAGTTTGGCCTTTTAACATTTTTAACTTGTTTAACAAATTTTATTATGAAACGACTTAATTCGGCTCGGTAATGTTTTTAATAAAATTAACATTAAATCATTTTTATAACTCTTAAAAGACCTATGTCTTACACTTGTGAGTAGCTTGCTTCTACACGTCTCGAGATTTTGCAGGATTGGTTGTCATTTTTGGTATTTGAGGGTGAGACGAGTGTTTACGAGTGTTCGCGAGCCGATTGGTCCATTGCATTGTCGATGATATCAAGTGATTTCAGTTTCATAATCTATTTTGTTTTTATTAGTTTAAATGTTAAAAGTGTATTTGTATAATTGCTAGTAGAATCATCACACTAGAGCCCCGAGTTTTATAATTGTTAAACAATCAATTTCAACCCCGTCCCTTAAATGTTCATTATTATTTAAATATTTTAACATTGAGGACAATGTAAACCTTAAGTGTGGGGATGGGAGGAATTTGAAAATTTTTAGCCCGATAGTACCTCGAAGAGTGTTCGGAAACCAAAGTTGTTAACTGTTAATTATTGTTATTAATGCCAAGTTATAGGTTTCTGGTAATGGTTGGTTTTTCAGCTTCTCGTTAGTCTTAATCACAAATGTTTTCAAAAAGAGAAGTTGAAAATGGGGTCGTTTATGCAGGGATAACGAGTCAAGGGGATGAGTATACATTCATATCGGCAGCCCATTATTCCAGACATATTGTGAGATGGCCTCCTATACTTAATACACATATTATATTATAGATATAAAACAGTCTTACACCATTGACTGAGGGAAACCGGTATGTTTTACAGAGTTAGAACTTTCTTGTCACATGCTTATCGAGATCTTAATACCACCACTTGTATGGAGATTCGGACTTTAGAAAACCCTTACATACAGTTTTCCCCCACTAAATAAATTTCCTTACCCGACATTATTCCCCTAGGAGCCCGTTTGGACCATATTCATTTTCATTTATTAGACTATACATTACACACCATTTCAGCCTTGGCCTTCAGTTTATTTTAATCCAGTGTGATGAAATCCAGTTCGTTATCGAGTTGTATATAATCAAAGAGTTGTAAATTTTTATCGTCAGATTTGTATATATTCATTTCAGTGTATTGTTTATCAGTTAGTAAAAGAAAACGAAAAAAGAAATTTGGAGAATTCAAAAAAAAAACTGAAATTGAAAAATTCAGCAAAAAGCATAAAGAAGTATGTTCTTATTCAATTATGTAATTAGCAATCTGTTTGTTTTTTATTAGTTGTCTGTGTATTTGTAAAACTGGGTTTCATCCACCTTAGTCACTAAAATGCCTAATCCGCACCCGAACCTAAGCCTCAACAAAACCCTTAGTCCGAGTCTTTATACAACCGGTGGGTAATGGGTGGAGATAAGACTGGCCTGCAAGCTTATTAAGTTGTAACTCATACTTGGTATTTGAGAGCAGAGACATATACTGGCACATCTTTTGCTAGTCCATATATTAAACCGAGAGGAGTGTTGATAGTGTGAGGGGTATGAACATGTATTCCTTAACCAGAAACAAAATACACTCGTCTGGGCAGCTCAATTGTTTTTATATTATCATTTGACCTTATTTGTGGGATGTCAATCTAGAAAGTATCAGTCTGGGAAACTGGGTATGACCCTAAACCTTACTAGTATTAATGGCGATAATTCACATATCTATGATGGGGGTTAATTTTTACTTTAGAGTTTGCTTGAGGGCAAGCAAAAGATAAGTGTGGGAAGTGATGGTCGGGTATTTTGTATATATATTAATGTATTAATTATCTAGTTTTATTGAGTATATTGTTAGAACTTTGGTACTTCATACGTATTTTTTTATTCAAGTAATTGATCGTTAAAGATGCTAAATGGGAGACATGTACGAGCATGGAATGAAATCTGGGGAAGATCGAAGCATGATTTGATGTCTTGGGAAGTGATACAAGGATTCGCGAAGAGTGTGGATAAAAATCATAAGCCCATGCTAAAACTGAACAAGATGGGTTGACAAAATGCGACCATGAAGTAAAATGAGCATATCATGAGCTAGAAAATGAGTTACGGGACCCATAATATATGAATTTTGGGTTTTTCGACGAGAGGAATTCAAATATGAGGTTTTCTTAGGTTGAGATATGCGACGGAATGGTCTATAGCCATCGTGATACGCAATGGTCTTAAAAACGTGAAAAAAGGGGCTTTGACCTATATCTTCTATTTTCTGAACCGTTATCAATATTGACGACCAGCAACAGGTATTAGGTGATTTTGGGTGAATTCCAGGGCTACCAATCATCTCTTAATCAATCCTAATGGCATTCCTCATCATAATTGAAAATCTATCGATGACGATGCTCGGCTAGTCTTCTCGAATCATATCCGGGATGTAAAGTTTGTATTACTTTTAGTTTTCTCATGTATTAAGAACACATACTTTGTAACTGTTGATGATTAATCTATAAGTATTGATGTTTGTATTGCTGTGCATTCAGTCGGTTTAGGTTTACGTTGATCAGAACGATTAGTTTGTCGGTTACTATAATAATTGCTCATAGGATTGTTTTGATTAGTTGAATACAAAGAAGCATACAATTGCCCTTAGTTGAGTCACACTGGCAGGGACTTTTGATAACCAGTGTCGTTTGTTAGCGATTGTTGATGCCTAAGGTTTAGCTCATTAATCAGTCTGTGTTAATCAGTAACAGTTAATCTGTTAGGGTTGCATGAGATTACTTTTTGTTTACATTCTTGAACCCCGGGTGTGATTTGCTTTTGTTAATTGTTTGAATTTGTGAAGTTGTTAAATCAGTATTAAAACTCATTCTTATTTGCTTGTGTGATCAGCACTACACTTTATTACTTAATAATATTGAACTTGTTACACGATTTGCATTGACCACATGCTCCTGGTGGATACGTTACCTTACTTACCCTAGCTACTTAGGTTAATTAGGTTTTTGCATGACTCAAACGACGGTCATCATCTAATGACTTATTGCTTGTATGTGTATCTGTTACCTTACCTCCACAATATGTATATGATAAATATATATATATATATATATATATATATATATATATTAGAGCTGAGGGTCTTCCTGGAAGCCACCTCTCTATCCCATTGGATAGAGGTACGGTGTGCCAACATCCCACCCTCCCAGACCCTACTTATAGCTTTGCTATTGGTGGGATTTCACTGGGTTTGATTGATTGATTGATAAAGAGAGTGAAAAGCATCAAGGGCCCACCAAACAAACCAAGAGCGCCGGTCTTTATGAGCCCCCCTTTTAGCGTCCTTTCTAGGGCGCCCCTCTATGGTGTTCACTCCCCCCCCCCCCCCCGATCACCCCATAGCGAAGGATCTTAACGGTGCAATGCATCGTATGTAAGTAAGTTTAGAAAAATAAATTATTATTCGTTAGGGATGTAAACAAGCGAGCAGATCTTGAGTTCGGTCTATTTAAGTGAACAAAGTTGCAGCTCGGTCTATTTAACTTAACATAGCTCGAGCTCAGCCTATTTAACTTAATTAAAAGAAAAACATACCTAGGATGTCAAGAAATTCGATCAACGTGACATAATTATAGGTGGATGAAAGGAAACGAATGTTCTCCACTCTTCCTCTAATGTCTTACCAAGTCAATATAGTTGACTCACTTCTAGTTCTTCTATATATAAAGTGAGAAAACATCATATGATATAATATTTTTTATATTTTTGTTCGTCTGTTTAATAAACAAATCGTTCATGAACAAAAAAAATGCCCGATAAGCTTAATGAACGCATACGGACAGACCGCGTTCGTTCAATAGTTTTTGTAAACGTCCGATAATGATTATAGTTTTTGAAATTAATATGTAACTGTTTACGTTAGTTTGTTCATTGTAGTCGCTTATGTGTGTTTTTCCATTAATATTTATTAGTGTCTGTTAGTGTTCATTTGTCCATTTGTGTCCATTAATGTTTGTGTGTTCGTTTGTTCATTAGTGTCCGTTAGAGTTTGTTTGTCCGTTAGCGTTTGCTTACAATGTTTACGAAAAGACACAAACGGACACGGGCAAACCCAATTCCTTAATGGACTGACACGGGTATTCGTTCGATAGAGTTTTCTTGACCCGTCTGTTTGTTCGACAAAAGTTTAACGACCAACACGGACAAGGTATCATCCATTTTAATTCAGTTCGGTTACAGCCCTATCTATTTTGGCTAAGAACTTCAAGTTCTCTAACATATGAAATAGCAAGTTTAGAAAGTTTAAATTTGTTTAGAAAATGTGTAATCCCAGTTTTTGCAAAAACTTGATGTTAATACTTCATAAATTTCTTCCACGAATGACACCTTTCTCGTGAAACACGCCTAATAAGGAAGGGAGAAAAGACGATGAGAGAGAGAGAGAGAAACATATGTAGGGAGAGCATATTATACTATTCATATATGTGTATTACAAGTGGCGGATCTTCAACATATAAAATGGATGGCCGAAAGTCATGTGACCCAATTTTTTTTTCATACTTTTAAGGTTTGGGTTGGCAGTCTGGTTCGGGTCTGGTCACACATTAAAAACTCTATATTCAATCATTCAACTAAAACACCAATTCAATCATTCAACTTACCGCTCTTACACATAAAATACCAATTTTTTCAACAAACAAATGCAAGATGCGGGGGGGGGGGGGGGGGGGGGCAGATGAATGCCTCAAATTCACCTTCAATTACCGAATTCACATAATCAAAACACACATATTTCTAATTCATGATAGGAGACCAAATTCAAGCACTAACTATTCTAATAATAAAACCCTATCATACCAAATCGAAAAAAAAACTAAAGTCAAACTTGTTGCTTGCCTAATGTTTTAACTGCGATTCGTGAGCACTCGTGACTCGACCCCTAGTCTAGTGGTCTGAGTATTTTTCGAATATTATGCTTCTGCTTTTCTTCGATTTCAATACACACCTTAGTGTCCATACAAAACTCTTATACTTCGGTTACTCAATCAGGGTTGGGAGTGTGGATTTATTGTTATTTATTTTTTTTGTTTTAAAATCATTTGGGCATGGAATTTTTGTTTTTTTTAAACTCGGTTTATGGGCTTTCTTTATGTTTAGTATGTAAACTGTTTTATGTTTTTCGCTTTTAAGGAGTTTAATTTAAAGAAAATCAACCGTGGAAATAATATGGATGGGTCAGACTCAATATATATAAAAAATTCTTTTGACTTTTTAGAATTTACCCTATTAAGAGAAAAGGGTGGATGGGCTGAGACTCGCCTTGGCCCCAAATAAGATTCGTCCCTATATATTACAATAAGATATAACGAGTGTATATAGGTGCCGAAAACTTGGAGGTTGAAGCTAATCTATTTTAGGTATAGATAACCACAATAAATATATATATATATATATATATATATATATATATATATATATATATATATATATATGTTTAAGTTCAAGAGAGAAATATGAGAAATGAATATGGACCACTAGTTTTGTTTTAAGTTTTAAATGCTTAAAAATAAATAAAAAAGATGTAAATACAACAATAAGTGCACTCTCTCTCTCCAATTACTTCAACTAATATAACCATAATATATATCTCTAATTAATATATCTAACTAATTTAATTATAATAATTAAAAAGATAAAAACAATACTTTAGTTTTATTTTTTATTTATACATTCTTCATTTTATTCAACATAAATACAATTTATTCATATAATACTATTTCTTTATATTAAAAAAATAATTTCCACTCAATATATTAGCATATATCAACGTACTTAAGTTCAATAAATATACAACCTACACAAAGTTATATAACCTACACTTGTTTTAAGCAATAAAAACGTACAACATACAAAAGGCATATAACTTACATATGCAATTCGACATCAAAAATTATACAAACTACACAAAGATACACATACCCTACACATGCGTAGGTCATATGTTTTTCGTATGTAAACTATATGTTTTCTTATTCTTAGAACAAGTGTAGGTTATATGTTTTGTGTAGGTTGTATATTTTTTATTGACATTTAATGTAACCATGTGTAAGATAGTTTTTTGTATTATTTATCACAATGTAACTACGTGTTGATGGATATTGATATGTTGAGTTTGAAGAAATTGATTTTGAAAAGAAATTAATGTATGAATAAATTGTATTTGTGTAAGATAAAATTTTCGTGTGTAGGTTATATGTTTTTTTTTGTGTAGGTTATATGTTTTCGTGTGCGTGTGTATTTTATTGATGATGAATTTTGTGTGTAGGTTAAATGTTTTTCGTGTGTAGGTTATATGCTGTCTTATTCTTAAAACAAATGTAGATTATACGTTTTTGTGTAGGTTGTATGTTTTTTGTTGATATCTAATGCAAACACATGTAAAATTATTTTTTGGTATTATTCATCATAATTTAAGTATGTGTTGATGGATATTAAAATATTGAGTTGGAAGAAATTAGTTTTGGATGGAAAGAAATTTTAATGTATGAATAAATTATACTTGTGTAGGATAAAAATTCAATAAACAAGAAGTAAGTTATAAAAATAAACGAGTTCTTAATATTTTCTAATTATAATAATTTAATTAGTTATATTAATTAAATAAATAAGTATTATGGTTTATTAGTTATATTAATTGAAGGAAGTGACTAATTAATATTTTCCTTATTTAGCTTTAAGCATTTAAACCTTAAAATAAAACCAGTGGTTCATATTCATTTCACATATTTCTTGCAATAATATCATTTCTCTCTTAAACCATCCTCTATATATATATATATATACACATATGATTGATTTCTTTTGAGAACCACTTTGAATTTTAAGAACTCAAAAGAACTCAACGTAACAATTTTTTTTTTTACTTTTTTTACACATATGTAATATGTAAGTGTAAGTAACGTAACAAAAATTACAGTATTTTTTTACACACCAAATCAATTTTTACACAGATGTAGTTGTGTAATCATAAAAATCTTTATTCTCTCTCCTGATTCATTTTTTAATTAAATTTAATTTCAGCCATATGTTCTATACTCATTTAATTAAATGTGTGATCCATATTGAGTTATTAGACCAAGCGTAGTCGTTGAGTTATGTGCGCGTTTTAGGGTAAAACGCCGGGGGTACACCGCCCCCCTCCCCCGGCGTTTTGTGATTTTTTTTAGCGTTTCATATATAACGCTTGTTATTGGCTCACAAATCAAAAAATTTGACCGTTGGAAGCTTGTTACCCGTTGGAAAGTTGGGATTAAAAAAAAACATTTGAACTAAAATCTACACTATAAAAACCAACCTAAACCTCATTTTTTTAACACTACTCTTCCACTTCTGTACCAAATATAACACAATTATTTCTACTACAATACCACCAAAATGTTTCCGAATAACAACCAAAATGTTCTCGGTTTTGGTCAATTTGCCCGTCAAGGCAACGCAAGAAACCAAAATCCACAACCGAACCCATCTACCGCCCCGATGCCAACCGTCCCCGTCCCTCAACACCCGTATCCGTTCGACGCGCAAATGGTCGCGTACATTGCATATCTAGAAAACCCTATACCAAATACGGTGCCTGGTTTCCAAAACCCAACCACAAACATTTTGACGGTTCGGGTTCCCAACCCGACGTCGAGTTCGTTCCGGAAACACAACCCGTCCCGGAGACCGTTGGCAGTTCGAGCCAACGCGGACGCCCGAGAAAACACGCAAAGAAGCCCGCCAGCAAACCTCGGGCTAAAAAGACGGTGTTACCGTGGAGTATTGACGAGTGCGTACTATGTGCTCGTGCTTGGTGCGTGGTATCGGAAGATGCCAAGTGCGATAGGTTTTTAAAATACATATTTTTTTTAAATTTCTTGGAACAAACATTGAACTTGTAATGTTTTATTTTTTTAGCGAACTATCAAAAAAAACGGGGGTATTTTGGCACAAATTAAAGAGTTGTTCCACGAACTTGGCGGGGACTCGAGTCGAGAAAAAGATTCCTTACTGTCGAAATGGGGTGACATAAACACCAAATGCATGGGTTTCCATACGGTTTTCTCTCGGATGAATCGAATGACGAGTCACGGTGTCTTGAACGCGGAAGTCATGGAAAACGCATTAACAGAGTATCAACATAAGGTCTCGGGGGGCTTCAATTACTTTGGCATTGGAAAGATCAGTTGAGGTTTCACTAGAAATGGGGCGGTGTTATGGATGCCAATTCCGAAGGTGGTCCGCGTAAAAAAAATTCTATAACATCGTCTTCTGTTGATCCAGACACGCCCCGTTCCGACGCTCGAAACTTCAACCTAAACGATAATGAAGCAGCGAATCCTTATGCGGATATTACCGAGATCCCTCGGCCGGGGGGGGGGGGGGTAGAAGAAGCAAGGGCAAGGGAAAGGGGTCGCTTCGTCGTCGGCAACGGGTTCGAATGCCGAAATGGAAAGCCAACTCAAAGAAATGAACACTCGACTCAAAGATTTACACGAACTTGGAACCCAACGACTTAAAGTAAATTTGGACGCCGTCGAAGTAATTAAAAGGAATGAAATGGACAAAGACATCGAGATTTTATCAAACGAGCTAACCGAAGACGACCCGAGAGTCCAATCTCTAAAAGCAGCTCGGCAAGCGAAAATTTTAGAAAAATACAACATGTAGTCTTATTACTATTATTTATGTATTTTTTTTAATTTAATGTATTTTTTTATTTTAATTTAGTTTATATTTTTAAGTTTAATGTATTTTTTTAATTTTAATGTTGTTTTTTAATTTTAAGTTTGATTATTTAAATGAATTATTATTTAAAAAAACAAATAAAATTAACAGTGACTAGGCGCCATGTGGCGCATAATGCCTGGGGGTGGGGCATTATGACTACACCTTGTTTTTGTATAAAGCCATAACTCTGACTCGGCGCCACGTGGCTCATAATTCCTGGATCAAGGGCTTTATGACTACTCATGATCTTAAATTTTTACAACTTATCAAGTTCTCAAAATATCTCTACCATTCATTACAGTCCCCCCTGTTTATCAACTTCATATATTTGGATACGATTGACAAATGTAAACTATTGGGGTCATAATAAAAACTTCATAGGTTGTTTTGAGTTTAAGTAAAATGTTTAATGGTTCAGAATGAATCATATTAAAAGAAGTGTGACATTCATCAATTTCGGGTCTCGAATTGTATTCGTTTTGTAATATTTTATTGTGTAAACCGACCCGTTTTGTAAACCGAAGCTTATGTTATAATCAAAATTATGGATTTTATGCTACGATATTGTTTTACACTTGTCGGGTCTTGAAAAAATCATTTTCGGTCCTTAAAATGCCTTAAAAATGACCTAAACAAACTTTGAGAACTATTATTGTCATTTACCAAAAATATGTTTGACTATTTCAACCATCACATGCATTTTTACCATATTTGAATGAACCATACTCTTACCATTATAAAAGCAAGGCTCCATACACCACTTTGGTTGTTCATATTCTCCAAACTCTCTCTCTCAAATCCAAGTATTCATCTTCAACATTTTTTGTAACTATTTTGACTACTTAAGGTCAAACTAAAGCTAACCTTGTTCTAATTAGTTTTTATTACTTGAAGCTTGATTTACAACATATATATAATACACACCCCTTGCTACCTTTGGTAGTTGCTTCTCCGACTCCTGTTGGTTAAGCTTCGTACTTCGTAAGGCAAGTCTTCATGTAGGACTTTCGTGGTCCTTGATATATATACACTTATATAACTTGTTGCATATATTAATATTGACTAACTTATGCTGTTTTTAGTTGGTTTTTCATATTTATGAAGTTCCATGGTGGGGGTTTGTAGAGACTAACCTCGATTTAACTGTAAATAGTCCAAACCGTGAACCAAACTTGTTACTAGTTTTGTTAAATAATTGTTTTAAACATGATTTATATTAGATTTAAGTTTCTAAATTCATTTGTACAAGTTCTTGGTTATTTGGGCATGTGGATACCATCAAGGAACGTATTGTGAGATGGAAATCGAACCAATCCGATTTTTACTCGCTTAAGACACACAAGTGTGTGTTTAGCTATCAAGAGTTGTACATTTCTTTAAAAATAGTTTACAAAATGATTTTAATTATTTTTTTAAGTACTTGGAAATGTTGGATCCAACTTGATCTCATAACGTAGTTTGGACTGACAAAACCGAACACTCGCTTAACGTGCGTTGTTAGTTCTAAAACAATAGAACTACATACTTGGTTAAGTCTTAATAAGTTTTATTGAGTTATCTCATAACATTCATTATTTTGGAAAGTTGACTTTGGGTTTGACCAATTATCAAGACACGATCAACAACCCGAACATTCGTTAAAAACCTGTTTTAGTATCTTTGTCCCAAAGGAACTTGCATTTAGCATTTTTCTCACCTTATTACTTAACCTATGTTAAGTAAATATTAAGGTTAGATACTTTAACCCGGTTTTGAGCAAACTTACATTTTTAAAGGGTTATTATTATAAATTCTTATATAGTTACATTATAAACCTTGAACTTTAATTGTTTACTTTTTGCAACGATTATTTTATTTAAAGACCTTCAAGACAATCTTTCTAAATCCAAGACTTTCTTTTATTTATGCTTCATACGTTAACTCTTCGTTCCGGCAAATCTTCAAATTACCAACTTTTCAAGTTTATTACTTGAACGTGAGTAACTTCATACCCCGTTTTCTATCTTTTGTTTTGGGGGTGATATTTCATCTTATCTAAACTAAATGTTTTATACTTGGGTCTTAAACCACAAACGTTATTTGTATACCTTACTTAAATAAATGCTCGATTTGGTGTTCTATGATTATATGCCTATGTGTTTATCACTTTTGGTTGGTGGAACTATAAATCCTAGTCTATTTGGCATCCCCTTATAGAAAGGTGTCGTTAACGTAATGCAATTAATGATAACTATGAAATCCTAGACTATTTGGCATCCCCTTATAACAAGGTGTCGCTAACGTAATTCTATTAGCGATGTTATCTATTTATTCAAGTTATTGCTCTTATTTATCGGTTTATATACAAGTTTTGTGGCTTTTCTTACTATATTAATATGTGCTCAAACTTATGAATTGCTCACCAACCATTGTGTTGATAAACTTTATTTTTTGAAATGTTACAGGTTTGTATCTAGGTTGATTATGGAGTTCGGAGAAGAAAACTTCCCAAATACCTCTAGGATATTAGCAAAAATTAACAATATTTAATTTGCTATATTTAGTTATTATGTTGTTGTATTTGACTTATGAATATTTGGTTATGTGACATTTTAGATGTTTTGAAATGAATGAGTTTGTTAAATATTGTCGTTTTAAATAGTGTCATGTGCTTATGGGCAATCGTTGCACCCTGGCATGTTCCACCGCCTTTGGTCGGGGTGTGACGGATTGGTATCAGAGCTTTCACAATAGGATAGGTGGTTAGACGTAACGACCTAGTATTGTTATGCTTATGGTCCTATACGTGTGCTTATACGTTTTTACTCTATAATTGATTATTCATATCGCATGTTATTTATAAACTTGTTTAAAATTCACGAATATCATAAATGTTCACATACACACACTTTCATAGTATTTCCAAGGTATCCTTACCTTAAAAAGCAAAAGTATATTTTCATTGTATTTTATGGATTACAAGATTAACTTGGATCCCGTTATTTCAAATCCCTGAAAGGTTGCGTTTATATCGGGTTTGTAGCCATCATAGAAAACGAGACATTAAAAACGACGATTTGACAAAAAGATTCCAAGGATCGAAGGTGATTTACTTACCTGGGATGGTTGGATTATAGTGCTCGTTTTCTAGGCTACAAATCGTGTTATACATGTCAATTCTTTAAGTAGTCGAATGCGAGCGTTCTGGTCTCCATCCAAATTTTTGGTGTTAAAACAATAGAACTACATTGTCGTTATTTGAGTCTAAAACATGAAAAAATCGCGGTGGTTCGTGCGCATGTTTAGACTCCAACGTGGTGTTTTATAAAAAAAAATTTAGTGTTGGAATATCAAGTCATGGTGGTTCATGCACGATTTTTCCAACTCTATAAATCTCAAAATCTCAAATTTTCAAGCTTTAACCATCTCAAAATCTTTTACGTTTGTTTTTGGTTTTGTTATTTATAAACAAAGTTTTATATTTTATCTAACACTAACATCTTCTCCTTACTAACTCTAGGATTAACAACCACAAAAAAGATTGAAATCTTATTTTATTTTACACACCCTTATATTCATTTCTTTTTGCCCAAAACTTATCCCATTTTCTTTATAAATTTTAGCATGCCTCCGCTAAAACGCCAACCGCGTAAGAACTCCACCCGACGTATGGCCGCTCTCATCGCCAAACAAATGGCCGCTGTGATTCCCGAACTTATAACCCAAATCCAAGCTACCCAACCCGCACCCGTTGTTGCACCCGTTGAACCGAAACCCGCAGCTTACTTCTACAAACAATTTACTAGTGCCAACCCGCCCGAGTTCCTTGGAACCAATTGTGCGACTACCTTGTTGCAATGGCTCGAATCGACCGAGAGTGTGTTCCGACACAGCGAATTCCCCGACGCGAAAAAGATAAATTTTGCATCAAGCATGTTTAGAGAAACCGCTCTAACATGGTGGGGTAGTGTTATGCACCTCCAAGGTTCAGATACGGCTATGGCTCTTCCATGGACCGAGCTCCAAAAGCTTGAGGAAGAATTTTTTAACCTAAAAGAAGAAAGTGGTGATAACGCCGCTTATTTACACCGTTTTCACGAGTTGAGCATTCTTGTCCCTCATTTGGTTACCCCAACCGAACGCGAAATTGAAAATACATTGGGGGTTTACCGATGCAAATCCGGGACTCCGTTATGAGTAGAAAACCCGTGAATCTTGAGGACGCCATCACTTTAGCCGGTGCGCTATCGGAAAATCATGTGAAGGCGGGTACTCTAACCCTCAAGAAACCGAGTGAGAAAGCCAAGCCCGAGCCCGCACCGCAAGCCAAGGTTGACCTACAACCCCAAGCCATTAACTACTCCAACTCATCCCGTCACCACAACAACAACAACAAAATCGAGGAAGTTCAATTTTTAGGACACATCGTAAACGTCAAAGGTATTCATGTTGAACCCGCTAAAATTGAGGTCGTTAAGGATTGGAAAACTCCAACGACTCCCACGAAAATTCGATCATTCCTCGGTTTGGCCAGATATTATCGGCGTTTCATTCGGAATTTTTCCAAGATCTCTTTTCCTCTTACCTCCCCCACTCATAAAGGGAAACCATTTGATTGGGGTTCGAAACAAGAGGAAGTCTTTTGTACTCTCAAGGACATGCTTTGCAATGCTCATATTCTAACCCTTCCCGATGGAAACAGCGATTTTGTTGTATTTTGTGATGCATCTCATCAAGGACTTGGTTGTGTTCTCATGCAACGAGGTCAAGTCATCGCTTACGCATCAACGCAACAAAAGGTCAACGAGAAGAACTATACGACTCACGATCTCGAACTTGGTGCCGTCGTTTTCGCTCTCAAAATCTGGAGAGATTACCTTTATGGTACAAAATGTGTGGTTTTTAACGAGAAGAACATATTTTTGACCAAAAAGATCTCAACATGAGACAACGACGATGGGCCGAATTACTTAGCGATTACGATTGCGAGATTCGCTATCATCCCGGTAAAGCGAATGTTGTCGCCGATGCCCTAAGTCGAAAGGTTAATGTTAAATCCGTTTTGCTTCTAAGCGTTATTGTTCAAACCGATCTTCAAATCCGAATCTTCCAAGCTCAACGTACCTCCGTCGAAGAAGGTAATATGTACGACGAAATGTCATGTGGAGCCGAACTTCAACTCGAAACCAAACCCGATGTTATTTTGTACTTTCTCAATCGTTTGTGGGTTCCCGATCGCGATGACCTTCGTACTTGTATACTCGACGAAGCTCACAATTCGCGATATTCCGTTCATCCCGGTGCAGATAAGATTTATTTCGATCTTCGTGCTACCTTTTGGTGGCCGGGTATGAAAAAGGACGTAGCATTGTATGTATCTAAATGTCTTACTTGCTCAAAAGTCAAAGCCGAACATTAAAGACCTTTTAGTCTACTCGAGCAACAACCGATTCCCGTTTGGAAATGGGAAGACATTGCTATGGACTTTATCACCAAATTACCCAACACTCAAAAAGGCAACGATAGTATTTGGATGATCATTGATCGATTAACCAAATCTACTCATTTCATTCCGATCCGCGAAAAGTATTCTGTCGAGCAGCTTGCTCAAATCTTTGTTCGGGAAATTGTGTGTCGACACGGTTTACCATTGTCTATCATCTTTGATCGCGATGCTCGTTTTACCTCTCACTTTTGGCGATCACTTCAAGAAGCCTTGGGAACACGTCTCGATCTTAGCACCGCTTATCATCCTCAAACGGACGGTCAATCCGAACGTACGATTCAACAGTCGAGGATATGCTACGAGCGTGTGTTCTTGATTTCGGTGGGAATTGGGATTCTCATCTTCCGTTCATCGAGTTTTCCTATAACAATAGCTACCATTCTAGCAATGATATGGCTCTTTTTCAAGATCTTTACGGTCGTAAATGTCGATCTCCGATTAGTTGGAACGCAATCGGTGAAGCTCAAATCACGAGATCCGAAATGGTCCAAGAAGCTACCGATGTGATCGATCAAATCCGTAAGAACCTCTTAGCCGCTAGAAGTCGTCAAAAAAGTTACGCCGACAAACGCGAAAACCAATCGAATTTAATGTTGACGATCTTGTCCTTCCAAAAGTATCCCCTTGGAAGGAGATAGTCCGTTTCGGAAAGAAGGGTAAGCTAGCTCCTCGTTTTGTTGGCCCTTTCAAAATTCTTGAACGCGTTGGGAAGGTAGCTTATCTACTCGAACTACCGCAAAAACTTGCCGGTGTTCATCCGGCATTTCACGTTTCGAATCTTAAAAAGTTCTTAGCCGAGGGTAATCTCCATATACCCCTCGACGAAGTACATGTCGATAAGTCAATGATCATGGTTGAACGACCCGTTGAGAAGAAAACCAAGCGTAGTCGTATTCGGTTAGTCAAAGTTGATGAGAATCACAGCGCGACGCAGAGTTTACTTGGGAACGATAAGACGCGATGAAAGAGAAGTATCCACATTTTTTTGCACCGTCAACTTCATCTAATTTCGGGACGAAATTTTCTAAAGTAGGGGATACTGTGACATTCGTCAATTTCGGGTCTCGAATTGTATTCGTTTTGTAATCTTTTATTGTGTAAACTGACCCGTTTTGTAAACCGAAACTTATGTTATAATCAAAATGATGGTTTTATGTTACGATATTGTTTTACACTTGTTGGGTCTTGAAAACATCATTTTCGGTCCTTAAAATACCTTAAAAGTGACTTAAAACAAACTTTGGGGACTATTATTGTCATTTATCAAAAACTTGTTTGACCATTTCAACCATCACATGCATTTTTACCATATTTGAATGAACCATACTCTTACCATTATAAACGCAAGGCTCCATACACCACTTTGGTTGTTCATCTTCTCCAAACTCTCTCTCAAATACAAGTTTTCATCTTCAACATTTTTTTTTACTATTTTGACTGCTTAAGGTCAAACTAAAGCTAACCTTGTTCAAACTAATTTTTATTACTTGAAGCTTGATGTACAACATATATATAATACACACCCCTTGATTTTAATTATTTCTTTAAAAATAGTTTACAAAATGATTTTAATTATTTTCTTAAGTACTTGGAAATATTGGATCCAACTTGATCTCATAACGTAGTTTGGACCGACAAAACCGAACACTCGCTTAACGTGCGTTGTTAGTTCTAAAACAATAGAACTGCATACTTTGTTAAGTCTTAATAAGTTTTATTGAGTTATCTCATAACATTCATTATTTTGGAAAGTTGACTTTGGGTTTGACCAATTATCAAGACACGATCAATAACCCGAACATTCGTTAAAAACCCGTTTTAGTATCTTTGTCCCAAAGGAACTTGCATTTAGCATTTTTCTCACCTTATTACTTAACATAGGTTAAGTAAATATTAAGGTTAGATACTTTAACCCGGTTTCGAGCAAACTTACATTTTTAAAGGGTTATTATTATAAATTCTTAGATAGTTACATTATAAACCTTGAACTTTAATTGTTACTTTTTGCAACGATTATTTTATTTAAAGACCTTCAAGACAACCTTTCTAAATCCAAGACTTTCTTTTATTTATGCTTCATACGTTAACTTGTCGTTCCGGCAAATCTTCAAATTACCAACTTTTCAAGTTTATTACTTGAACGTGAGAAACTTCATACCCCGTTTTCTATCTTTTGTTTTGGGGGTGACATTTCATCTTATCTAAACTAAATGTTTTATACTTGGGTCTTAAACCACAAACGTTATTTGTATACCTTACTTAAATAAATGCTCGATTTGGTGTTCTATAATTATATGCCTATGTGTTTATCGCTTTCGGTTGGTGGAACTATAAATCCTAGTCTATTTGGCATCCCCTTATAGCAAGGTGTCGTTAACGTAATGCAATTAACGATAATTATGAAATCCTAGACTATTTGGCATCTCCTTATAGCAAGGTGTCGCTAACGTAATTCTATTAGCGATGTTATCTATTTATTTAAGTTATTGCTCTTATTTATCGGTTTGTATACAAGTTTTGTGGCTTTTCTTACTATATAAATATGTGCTCAAACTTATGAATTGTTCACCAACCTTTGTGTTGTAAACTTTATTTTATAAAATATTATAGGTTTGCATCTAGGTTGATTATGGAGTTTGGTGAATAAAACGTCACAAATACCTCTAGGATATTAGCAAAAGTGAACAATATTTGATTTGCTATATTTTGTTATATGTTGTTGTGTTTGACTTATGAATATTTGGTTATGTGACATTTTCGATGTGAAATGAAATGAGTTTGTTAAATATTGTCGCTTTAAATAGTGTCATGCGCTTATGGGCAATCGTTGCATCCCGACATGTTCCGCCGCCTTTGGTCGGGGTGTAACAAGAAGGAAAAAAGTTGGAATGAGTTAGGATGGGTCCAAGAGTAAAAATGGGTTAAAAATGTCTAACGACACGCAAAACGTTAAGTTAATTCCCCTTGACCTAGTTAATTCCCCTTGACCTAAACCCATCCTAACATTTTTTAAATGGATCTTTCGGACCTATACTTATCCTAACCTAACACCTAATCCAATTCAACCCATCCCATCCCATCCCATCCCATCCCATCCCATCCCATCCCATCCTTCTTGTCACCGCTACGTTTAGAGACGCTGTCACATTAATTAAAAACTGTGCTAACCTTGCAATACATTTTGGTTTCTAGAACAAGCCCATTGGTGTCTTTCTTGCCCATGAAGACCATTCATGAAAGTTAGAATTTCTTTTTAATTAACCTGCCGGTATATACGATTCATTCAACGACTAGCTTGCAAAATTACAGGTTTGATGATAAAATATAATCAGTAAAGAGTAAAAACCATGACGATCATAAAAACGAGAAACATTTACATGCAAAATTTACCAAGGGCTTTTAGAACATCCCAAAAAGGTTCTTCACAAATAACACCCTACATATACATTAGTTTTATAATTTCTTCTTAGTATTTTACCCTTTGTGTTGTATTGTTTACAAAAACAAAACACATTAATCCTACTACTCACAAACAAACTGCCAAAAGAAATTAAAACTACCATTTACATACATATACATACGCATATAAATAGTGACTCGTCATAGCCATTTTGGTGCCATCTTGCTTGAAGATGGGTGTGATGAACTATCAGAAACTTTAGCTAAAGACCGATATTGCAATTTAATACTCTCAGCAGTATCCAAAGTCTTCACCACATACCTAAACACAATACCAAAAAAGACATTGTAAAAAATTATTAGAGTTTTATAAAATCACTTTAAATTTTGTATCGCGACTGACCATCCATTCAAGCACTGAGTTGTGACCACAGCTTCACAACCAAAAAACCGCTCCGGTGTCCTCTTATTTCCCTGGTTCATTGTTTAGCATTGATTTAGTATAAAAAAAATTGTATTTTTAATTTAAATTGATTAAAAAATTGTAAAAACCTTGATAATAACGCGGTCAGCTACAGAAAAGGGAAACTGAAGACCTTTGCCTCTAGGTGTGTCCATTAAATCATTGTAATTAATCCTGTCCTGCATCCATAGAGATCACTCCTATCATGTCAATTTTCAGCATGCTATCTATTCACATTGAACTTAAAATTAATGAACTTGAATCGACCCAATTACCTAAAACTGGGTCGTTTTGGTTTTATTTTATCAAAAGTCCCCTAAAGTGTTCTCTAAAACCTCATCCTATTATAACCTTGCTAAAGAAAACTATTGTTACTTAAGGATGTGAATGGGCTGGTTTTAGGCTCTAACCAGCACAATAACCGAGAATCCGCTTTTCGGATTTCACTTTTCCAATATGTTAGGTTCAGTTTTGCCATTTTGGTTGGAGAATTTTGAGACCCAAACTAATGAATATGGGCCAATATATTTTTTTTGTGAATTAATGGTTAATTAGTTACTACGTGTTTGGGACTGAAACTTTGGGCCTAGATATTTTTGTCAATTAATAATTAACTGATTATAACATATTTGGGCCTAATAAAGTTTGGGCTACACCATTTACTAGTTTATTTAATATATTATTATTTAGAGGAAAGTGCCATTCTAGTCCTTATGGTTTGGCAAATAATGCGAATTTAGTCCAAACAGTTTATTTTTTGCATATGGACCCTCGACGTTTCTCAGTTCTTGCCAATTACATCCAAATCACTAACCCCGTTAAATTTTATCGTTAAGTCAGGGGTAGACATGTCTTTTCGCTATTTCTTTATTGTAATACTTATTTAAGTAAACTGCGATTTTCGTCCCTCTGGTTTGTCAAAATCTGCAGTTTTAGTCTAATAGTTTCAAATTTGCAATTTTCTTCCTTATGGTTTCATTTCACTTGCAATTAAACCCGAAATTATTAACCTTGTTAAGTCTTGTCGTTAACTCATTTGCGTGCCCCTCATGTGACGATCAATTTTGTCTTTTTTCTCTCCAAATAAACCTCAACCCTAATTCGCAACCCCGTCACGTGAGGGGCTGGGGTTTGGGGAAAAAGGGAAAAAAGAAGGAACAAAATTGCCCCTCACGTGAAGGGCACACTGATGAGTTTAACAACCAAACTTAACGAGATTAGGGAATTCGAGTTTAATTACAAGTGAAATGAAACCATAGGGAAGAAAATTGCAAACTTAAAACTATTGGACTAAAACCGCAGATTTGAACAAACCACAAGGACGAAAACCGCAGTTCACTGAAATATGTATTATAATAAAGAAATAGTGAAAAGACATGTCTACCCCTGACTTAACGATAAAATTTAACGAGGTTAGTGATTTGGATGTAATTGGCAAGAACTGGGAAACGTGGAGGGTCCATATACAAAAAATAAACTTTTTGGACTAGATTCGCATTATTTGCCAAACCACAAGGACTAAAATGGCACTTTACTCTATTATTTAACATTAAAAAATAAAAAAAAAAACTATAATCCATTTATTCAATAAAAAAAGTTTGTTTACATGGGCTAGGTTACAAAATTCAGTTTGGATTTTTTCGGTTTTCTATGCATGCAAAACTAAAAGTAAACCGAAAATTCAGGTTTTGATAAACACATAAAACCAAGCCGCCGGTGTTGGTTATTCCAGTTTGGTTATGTCGGGTATTTCAGTTCCAGATCAGTAACTTTTTGGTTTCATGCACACCCCTAATCATTGTAGCAATGTAGTGTAGATAATCTCATTAGATACGCTACTTATTCATAAAAAAAAACTTCAAAAAAAAAAATACGGGTTAACTAGCAGGCCCAACATGACTGAAGGCATACGGACCCCTGCAGAAAAGTTACCCCGTTTTGATCGTTACCCACCCACCTGACCCGCTTATTTTCCCACCTAGAATAAACATATGAAACTTACTTTCTAAATGGAAAATTTCCACATTACTTAACAAAAACAAACCTGGTCTAATCTCTCTTTTCTTCTTTTAGATGCATGCTGAACTTGCGACTCTTCTTCCTTACGGAATGCCAAAACAGCAGATCGCAGAGCTACACAAGTAGTACCAAAATTATATTAACAGTTGTAAAATTGGTTAATCACAAACTAATTAAACTGGAAATACAAATCATTAGCTACAAAAGAAACGGGCCAAATGGGTCAAACGCCACCCAAAGCATATATTTTATGCATAAAACCTCCAAAATCATTTTATTCTAAAAGCTACATACCTATTAAACTAGCAATATGATTTATGCAATCATATTTAAAACGTTGACAGAAGCATTATAATCAGTAACTAAAGTAAAGTCACTATACCATAAGAAGTTAACAAAAGCTCAAAGTGATTACTAGAAAAAAACCACCATTGACAAATAAACTTACATAGATTTGGAGCCGCGGAGCCTTCGGTCACATGGTGTGAACAAGTGTAACATGCCTCCTGGAAAATTCATCGTATTAAAATAGCAAAAAAATATGATATTTATATAAAATAAGGATTAAACTTACGGTTTTGATAACATGTTGTATTCCAGCACCACCAAAAGAATGGCCGCAAGGTACTATCATAGCATCATCCATAAGAGCTCCTCTACACAATGATGTTAAATATAAGAATAAATCGTTTTAAGATAAGAAAACAAGGAAATTTGTACGTTAAAGGGTCGGAGAGTATCGATCTAAGTGAGTCCCCAGATTCATCCTTTCTTCCACTAAATCCGCAATCTTTGTGAAGATAGTGTGAATAGTAGAATTCACCATCAGGGTCCACAAGAGCAATCGCGTTCGGGTACTGAATCTGTTCTGGTTGGTGATTCTTCGGTTTAACATCATTTAAATCTTTCTTCTTCTTCTTCTCGCTGCTGCTATTAGTATTATTATTAAGTCCTCTGTGATCATCCTCATCCTCTGAATCAGAATTGTGGAGAGCGGAGTTGAAGATACTCTGTCGGAACTCAGAATAGCGGCGTTGATGATCAATGAATCCACGGGTGGTGGTGGTGGTGGTGGTGTTATCATTATTAGGAGGGTGAGGGTGGAATATTATCTGGTGAGATAGGGCTAAGGCAGTGGTCTCTTCGGAACCCATTTTCCTTTTCTTTTTATTTGATTTGGGGATGATTAATAAAAAACCCTAACCCTCTCAGAATTTAATTTTAGGGATGGATGGATGATGAATTCAATTGTTAAGAAAGAAAGGGAATGGATTTTTTTGGATGGATATTGTTGAATTGAGATGAGGGCGAGGGCGAGGGCGATGGATGATACAATCAAGGAAGAAACAACAAGTTAAGTCGTCGGTCTATAAAGGAAGAAGATGATGATGATGATGATGATGATGATGGGACTTCCAAACTTACGTCACATCGTCACGGCCAATCAGTCAATTCAATTGTTACTTTTTGAAACTCCCCGGGGACGGAAACGCGGATGGAAACGGCTAGAAACGTTTCCCGGACGAACCCGTAAACTGGGGACGGTCAACAAACGATTCCAGACCTTTGGAAACGGTCAAAAATCCGTTTCAAGGACGTCTCCTATGTATTTTAGGGTTTTATGTATTTTACAGGAGGGGAAGTATAAGGAAGATGAAGTGCACGAGAAATAAGGAGAATTTATTTTGTAGTTAAATTCAATTAATAAAAGTCTGTGGTCTAATTGTAGGTACTACACATTAAATAGTATTTAATTGTAGTTAAATTCAATTAAAAAAACGGTTCATTTTACTTTGGATATAGCATATTTAATAATAATAATAATTAAATAGTAATAATTATATTATTATATAACGATACTATTAGTATAAAATAATCAACAAATTAACATAAGTATTTTAACATTAATAATTTAACATAAGTATTTTATTTAGCTACTAGTTTACTTTATATTCACTTTTATTTGGTTTATTTATTATATTTCATTGATGTAGGGACGTATATTTTATTTAATTTATATGTATTTATTGTTGTATCCGTGCCGTACCAGTTTCTTGATTTTTTGAGTTTTTTTCGTTTCCCGTTCCCGTACCCGTGCCCGTTTCCCGTTCCCGTACCAGTTCCCGTGCAACATAGGTTTTTACATCTGTCAGCTTACAAATTACCGAAAGGTACTTGTCACTCGACCGTATCTATTACTGTGGTCATATTACTTATTGGCTAACACTTGTCCAATAAGTTACGTGTAATAGCCTAGTAGGCAAGCCTTGTATACAAAACCCCACAATACCATTAGTAACCATCCCGTAAGTCTACAGAGACTTAATCACTGTAATGTATTTAAAATACTTTTTAAAAATATATTTGAAACATTTAGACCATCTTCCATGAGTTTTATAGGTTTTGAAATCATCATGGCAGTGTCGGAAAAACAGTTGTCTCACGCAAATGTGAGTGGTACAAAAAACTCTAATGTCTCACCTTGCAAGTTTATAATTAAAGAACACCTCCTGGTATTAAGTACCTAGGATAAACACAATGTAGTATGTCTAAGTTAGTATAAAACCAATAATCATAACGATAATCACGAGATTAGAAACTTTACACGATGGCACAATGTCATACCTTAACAGGCAGAGCTTTTGGATTCGTGTATATAAGCTTCTTTCGATCGGATAGGATATCGTTGCGATAACTCGGTATTATACTATTAATATATAATTATATGTGTGTGTGAATTCAGAGAGAAAGAAAGTTTTGAGCAAAGAAATGAAGTCCCGTTCACTTCCTATTTATAGCAAGTTTCGGACCCCATCGCGGTACGCGATGGCCATAAATAGAAGGTCTTCGCGTACCGCGAAGCATCTTATAGCTTCGCTGAGTCAGCCTTAGGCCTGCTACGTGTCTCGTCAGCGTAACCCCCACGTCACGGTACGCGATGGGTAACCCAAACCCGTCGCGGTACACGATGGAAGGATTTTTATTATTTTTTTTTAATTTCCAATAAAAATACTAAGGCGGTTCGCGGCGATGCAAAGTGCAAAGTGCGCCATCAAAGCGCCACATTGCGCCCATCGCACTTCGCCCGAGCCCGTGTTCGTGCGCGTGCGCATGCTTCGCACCCTTCGCTAGGACCACTAGGTGTGATATGCCTTATAAGAACATTAACATAGAAATTTCCTTTCTTATAAAGAGCTCACTAGTTTGTTAATATAGCGATGTGGGACAAGAGTTTACAAACCTATTTATAATAAGGTGGTTCCTTCTCCATTTCTTTCCTCCACCAATGTGGGATGGAATTTCCTTCACTTGTCTCTTTATCTTTTATTTGTAGTTTGTTATAGTCTTCCCTCCTTATTTTGAATCTCGTCCTCGAGATTTGATTGGAATAAGTGTGGGTACTTTCGTTTCATTTCGGATTCCAATTCCCAAGTATATTCTGGTCCACGTTTTGAATCCCACTTCACTTTGACTAGAACTATTCTTTTATGTTTGAGATTCTTTATCTTTCTATCTTCAATTTGCAATGGTTTCTCAACGAATTTCAACTTTTCATTTACCAATATATCTTGAAGGGGTACTTCTAGTGTTTTATCAGCTAAACATTTTCTTAAGTTACTTACATGAAATACATCATGTATACCTGACATTTCCTCTGGTAATTCTAGCTGATAGGCTACTGGTCTAATTCGCTTGATAATTTGAAATGGTCCAACAAATCTTGGACTTAACTTTCTTCTCTTACCGAATCGGATTACTCCTTTCCATGGAGATACTTTCAGTAGCACTTTGTCTCCAACTTGAAATTCCAGTGGTTTGCGTCGATGATCCGCATAACTTTTCTAACGATCTCGTGTGGTCTTTAATCTTTCCTTAACTTGATTTATCTTATCAGTGCTCTCTTGTATAATTTCAGGACCAGATAATTGTTTTTCTCCTATTTCTGCCCAACATACTGGTGTTCTACACCTTCGTCCATAAAGGGCTTCAAATGGGGCAGCGTTAATGCTTGTATGATAACTGTTATTATAGGAAAATTCTATTAGTGGTAAATGGTCATCCCAATTTCCACCAAAATCTATTACACATGCTCTTAGCATGTCTTCCAATGTTTGTATGGTCCTTTCACTTTGACCGTCAGTCTGTGGATGGTATGTTGTGCTCAAGTTTAATTTGCTTCCCATAGCTATTTGGAAACTTTTCCAAAAATGAGAAGTAAAACGGCTATCCCGATCCGATACAATGGATAATGGAACTCCATGTAATGAGACAAGTTTGTCCATATACAGCTTAGCTAATTGTTCCATTTTGAAAGTTTCATTCATTGGTATAAAATGAGTTGATTTTGTTAATCTGTCCACAATCACCCAGATTGTGTCATTACCTCTTCTTGTGGTAGGTAATTTGGTAACAATATCCATTATTATTAATTCCCATTTCCATTCTGGCATTTCTAATTGTTGAAGTAATCCTGATGGCTTTTGATGTTCTGCTTTAACTTGTGAACAAGTTATGCATTTTGAAACATAACTAGTTATGTCCTTTTTCATTCCTATCCACCAATAGATTTTCTTCAAATCTTGATACATTTTATCTCTTCCAGGATGCATTGTGTATTTGGACTTATGGGATTCTTCGGGAATCTTTTCGCGTAATCCTCCTATAACTGGTATCCAGATCCTGTTCCCCATTCGGAGAATTTTATCATTTCCTTTTACAAGTAGATCAATGGTACCATTTCTTTTCTCATCAGCAATATTATTTTCTTCTATTGCTTGTTTCTGAGCATTCTTTACTTCATCAATTAAATTGATTTGAAGTTCTAACCTTAGAGCTCGCACTCTTTTAGGTTTCTCATGCTCTTTTCTGCTTAATGCATTGGCTACTATATTTTTCTTACCTTCACGGGATAAGATTTCACAATCATAATCGCTAAGAATTTCCATCCAGCGTCTTTGCCTCATGTTAAGCTCCTTTTGCCCAAAGATATCTTTTAAACTTTTATGATCTGTGAATACAGTAAACTTACTACCATATAGATAGTGTCTCCAGATCTTTAGGGCAAAATTATTGCTTCTAATTCTAAGTCATGTGTTGTGTAATTCTCTTCATGCTTTTTTAATTGTCTAGATGCGTAAGCAATAACTTTTTCACGTTGCATTAGTACACATCCCAATCCTGATTTAGAAGCATCACAACAAACTGTGAAATCTTCAGTTCCTTCTGGTAGCGCAAGTATCGGGGAATTTGTTAACTTTTGCTTCAAAGTTATAAAAGCTTCTTCTTGCTTAGGTCCCCATTCAAACTTGACATTCTTACACGTTAACTTAGTTAACGGAATTGCTATTCGGGAAAAGTTTTGAATGAAGCTTCTATAGATTCCTGCTAATCCTAAGAAACTTCGAATTTCTGTAGAAGTTTTAGGAATTTCCTAATTAGTAATAGCTTCTATTTTGGAAGGGTCCACGTGAATACCTTCATGGTTAATCAAGTGTCCTAGAAACTGTACTTCTTGTAACCAGATGTCACACTTTGAGAATTTAGCATAAAGCTTCTCTTTTCTCAATAGTGTCAAAAGTGTATGAAGATGTTTAACATGATCTTCACTGGTTTTGGAATAAATAAGTATATCGTCTATAAAAACGATTACAAATTTATCCAAATATGGTTTACATATTCGGTTCATCATATCCATGAGTGCAGCTGGTGCATTGGTTAAACCAAATGGCATGACTGTAAACTCATAATGACCATATCTTGTCCTAAAAGCTATTTTAGGAACATCTTCTTCTTGCACTTTTAATTGATGGTATCCTAACCGTAAATCGATTTTAGAAAAATATCGAGCTCCTTGGAGTTGATCAAATAAATCATCAATTCTCGGTAAGGGATACCGATTCTTAATTGTGACTTTATTCAATTCTCTATAATAGATACACATACGCATCGACCCATCTTTCTTTTTGACAAACAGTACTGGTGCTCCCCAGGGTGATGAGCTAGGTCGTATAAAACATTTTTCTAGCAATTCATCTAGTTGCTTCTTTAATTCTAACATTTCTGTTGGCGCTAATCGATATGGTGCTTTAGCAACGGGCGCTACTCCTGGCATTATATGGATTCTAAATTCAACTTCACGATCAGGCGGTTGCCCAGGTAAATCTTTTGGAAAAACATCTGGATATTCCGATACTACCGGAATTTCTTTTAGCTCTTTTCCTTTGGCGCTAATGATTACAGAAATCATATATACTACGCCTTGTTTCCTTATATAGCTTGCCGCTTTCATTATTGATATGAACTTTCTAGGCTTGAGCATCTTATCTCCTTGGATTGTAATAATTTCTCCTGTTGGCGAGCGAATTTCAACAGAATTTGTATTACTGAGGATTCGAGCATGATTGGCTGCTAACCAGTCCATTCCTAATATAACATCGAATCCAGCCAGACTCATTGGGAGTAAATTTGCTTTAAACTGGTGGCCTAGTAAGTTTATATTTTCCTCTTGGAGTACTTCATGAATATGAATGGAATTTCCATCCACCGTTTCTACCGTGCATACTTGATGGAGTTTGGTTAATGGTTGATTTAAGGCTTGGCAAAACTTCGTATTTATAAAACTTTGGTTTGCTCCGGAACCAAACAATACTTTAGCGTAAACGTTATTGATAAGGAACGTACCCGCAATGACGTCCGGAATCATTGTTGCTTCTTGTGTAGTAAGCTGAAAGGCTCGTGCATTCTTCTTAGGTCCGTCTGTGTTCTTTGCTTTGTTTTCAGGCGCCTTTATCAACTTTGGACATACTGGACGGATGTGGTCAGGTTTTCCGCAGTTGTAGCAAACACGACTTTCCTTTCTTCTACATTCTTCATCCGTATGTCCAGCCATTTGCAATAATTGCAATACTTAGTTTTCTTAAAAGCGCATCTCCCTGAATGCCTTTTTCTGCAAGTTCTACAGAAAGGATGAGCATAAGATTGCCCTGTTCCTTTCTTCCGAAACTCTTGGGTAATCTTCTGGGCTAAATCTTTCTTTTTGTTTTCTTCCTGAGTTCGGACTAATCCGTCTGTCAGGGTATTTGCTAGCTCAACTGTTTCTTCAATAGTCTGAGGCCTAGCTGACTTTACCAGATCACGTATTTCACTTGCTAATCCCCAAATATAACGAGAAATTAGTACTGACTCTGGCGAAGCCAAAGCCGGTACCATTCTTGCATATTCGAAGAATTTTGTCGTATACTCACGACATTTCACCCCTTCCATCTTGTGGTTTAAGAACATAGTAGTAATCTTTTCTCTTTCATGAGGAGGACAAAATTTCCTTTCTACTATTTCTTTAAACTCTTCCCAGGTCATAGTGTAAACAACGTTGTTTCCCTTTGACTGGAGGATTGTGTTCCACCATTCTATTGCTTCATTGACGAAGAGATTAGAAGCATATAATATTTTATCTTCTTCAGCACACTTGCTGATTCTTATAATGGCTTCCGTCTTTTCTAACCAGCGTAATGCTGCAATTGATCCTTCATTTCCAGAGAATTCGGTTGGCTTACAAGCCAAGAAATCCTTGTAAGTACAACCGCGAACTTTTTGCTTTTTGGGTAGTGGGTTTCTACCTCCTCCATTCACACTGTTACTAGCCACAATGTTAGACTTTCGCTTATTACTCTCGGTCTTATGCCTAATTACAGAAATGGGTTGCTTAATAGCATCAGCAATTAAAGGAATTGCTTCCGATATTTTCTGAGCTATCATATTTTGAATAGCATTCATATTCAGACGAGTTTCTTGATTGGAATTTTCATGATTATTCTCATTTTTGTGATTGTGCTCGTTTTCGCGATTAGAACTAGCTTCGTTTGACATCTGAATTTCATATAAGAAAGAAATTACTAATATCGTGATCAAATAATAAGGTAAACAAGATTTCAATAATACATAAACACATAGGCACAAAATATGTCAAAATCATCGATCTTTGTGACATATACTCTTTTTATATATATGCATCACTATATTTTACATCTACACACTATATATATGCGTCACTACACACCTTTCTTACATACATACACTCTTTTTTTTATCAAAGAAATTACGATAATGAACATATAAATATTATATATATATATATGGCTTTATATATAAGGCTCTCGGTCATAGTACTTCCAGAGTAGGGTTTCCCCGACATTCCTTAGTCTATTGGCGGTATCCACCAATTCTTCCCCATAGTGACGGAGCTCTGTCGTCATCTCCGGTGTCATGATGGGGTAGTTTGCGGTTTCAGCCTGGAAAGGTGCATAAGGATTTGACACCATTGTTTGATTTTGCCAATCATTCGTCCACCATTCTTCCATTTGAGCTTGGCTGATTATATCATCAGGGAGCAGTGTATTATTTGGGTCCTGGGATGGCATATTAGGGTTGCTGGAACTTGCTGCACCCATATCGTTGAATATTGGTTGAAAAATTTCACATTCGTCTAGTCATCTGCCTAGTCGCTCCTCCATTGGTATTGTTGACATGGGTGGTGGTAAAGTTGGTGGTGGTTCAATTGGTTGTGGTTGAATTAGTTGTTTAGGTTGTGGTTGAGTTGGTTGTTCAGGTTGTGGTTAGTTGGTTGTTTGACTGTGGTTTTTCTTTTCTTATTTCTTTTCAATCTTTGTTGCCAGTCTCTAAGCCTTCTTCTTCTTTTAGGCTTTGGTTTTTCTACAGGTAGGGCTTGAAAGGTCATGGGTTCAGGTTGTTGTTGACTAGCTTCTCCTTCTTCTATATCCGTGGAGTTAACGGATATGTGTTCAAAAGCATCAACTAGCTCACTCATGCTGTTAATCAAAAATTATAAAACAACGAATTCCAACTTGAAAATAGTATTTATTTTCATGTGTGGTTAAAATTTTATTTTTATGGTTAACACATAGGTTAATGCATGTATTTACTAACATTAATTTCTAAGATTAGATATTATTAAAATACCCATATTGCTTAAACTAGTGGCTCTGATACCACTTCAGCTGTCACAGCCCCCGACCCCTATACCCCGGAATGGGAAGCCGTGAACATTGATTGGTGGTATCGGTGTTTATTAAATTATTTTGCAGCGGAAAGTTTCATCAGAACTGTAGTTAGGAAAAATGATCAGAGTTATAAAAATACCATGATTATTATTATGATAAAAGGGGAATTTAATCCCTTTTGATACAAACATAAGTTTTATAGGGTTAAACCCTTATTTACTAAACACGTTTCTTTATTCTGGTGACAAGCCACTTATTTAAGCTGGAAGCCCGCAGGCATCATTCCTTTGTCTCTAACAAGTCACCTGATACATGTTTAAAATATTTGATCAGCAAGAAATACTGGTGAGTACATTCATTTGTAAATGACACATTTTACAGTTATAGCATTAAGATGTTTTTACATCTGCCAGCTTACAAATTACCGAAAGGTACTTGTCACTCGACCGTATCTATGACTGTGGTCATATTACTTATTGGCTAACACTTTTCCAATAAGTAACGTGTAATAGCCCAGTAGGCAAGCCTTGTATACAGAACCCCACAATACCAGTAGTAACCATCCCGTAAGTCTACAGAGACGTAATCACTGTAATGTATTTAAAATACATTTTAAAAATATATTTGAAACATTTAGACCATCTTCCATGAGTTTTATAGGTTTTGAAATCATCATGGCAGTGTCGGAAAAACAGTTGTCTCACGCAAATGTGTGTGGTACAAAAAAACTCGAATGTCTCACCTTGCAAGTTTATAATTAAAGAACACCTCCTGGTATTAAGCACCTAGGATAAACACAATGTAGTATGTCTAAGTTAGTATATAACAAATAATCATAACGATAATCACGAGATTAGAAACTTTACACGATGGCACAATGTCATACCTTAACAGGCAGAGCTTTTGGATTCGTGTATATAAGCTTCTTTCGATCGGATAGGATATCGTTGCGATAACTTGGTATTATACTATCAATATATAATTATATGTGTGTGTGAATTCAGAGAGAAAGAAAGTTTTGAGCGAAGAAATGAAGTCCCGTTAACTTCCTTTTTATAGCAAGTTTCGGACCCCATCGCGGTATGCGATGGCCATAAATAAAAGGCCGTCGCGTACCGCGAAGCATCTTATAGCTTCGCTGAGTCAGCCCTAGGCCTGCTACGTGTCTCGTCAGCATAACCCCCACGTCGCGGTACGCGATGGGTAACCCAAACCCGTCGCGGTACGCGATGGAAGGATTTTTATTTTTTTTTAATTTCCAACAAAAATACTAAGGCGGCCCTTGGCGATGCGAGCGTGCGAAGTGCAAAGTGCACCATCAAAGCGCCACATTGCGCCCATCACACTTTGCCCGAGCCCGTGCCCGTGCCCATGCCCGTAGCCGTGCGCGTGCGCGTTCGGGTGCTTCGCACCCTCCGCTAGGACCACTGGGTGTGATATGCCTTATAAGAACATTAACATAGAAATTTCCTTTCTTATAAAGAGCTCACTAGTTTGTTAATCTAGCGATGTGGGACAAGAGTTTACAAACCTATTTATACTAAGGTGGTTTCTTCTCCATTTCTTTCCTCCACCAATGTGGGATGGAATTTCCTTCACTTATCTCTTTATCTTTTATTTGTAGTTTGTTATAGGGATGTAGGCAAGTCTTTCCTCTATTCGTGAGAATAAAGAGGCTACTTCTAGAGACCCCCGGCTCATAAAGCTACATAATGGTAAACAGAGTAAACATACATCCTACAAGCAAAGACACTTAGCAATACAAAGATAGCAAACTACCAGAATAACAAGGAATCTGTAACCTACTAAGAATAGGACATAAGAATCAAAAAGTAGCATCAAACAAAATATATACATAAACAACAAGAAGCCAGGCTAGTCAACTAGACCCTAAATACAAAGCTAAGCTAACTAGGTACCTTCCCCTAGAAGTTGCTAACCTTAATCCTACGTCTCTACGTCTCCACGGCCAATGGTAATATATAAAAAATTAATATATTGTCCTTTGTTTTTTTAACAACTAAGGGAGTGTTTGGGTGAGCTTATACTTTTACTTTTTTGCTTATTTGCTTTTTGAAAAGCAAAAGCAACTTTTAAAAAGCTGAATTTTGAAGTTTTGGAGTTTCTTTACCAAACACTTTTTGTTTTTTAACAAACAAATAGCAAATAAGTAAGTTTTAGAAGCTCACCCAAACACCCCCTAACTATTAATTTCCATTCCACTTTTTGAGGCTTGAATCCTACTTAAATCCTAATCTTTGCTAGGTAATACCAACATCTTTACCATCATATTACAAGAGATGGAGCAATAAATTGTTCTTTTGGTTTGTTGATTTCAGCTGTTTTGGTTTAATAGATTAACCTTTAACAATTTGAGTTTTTTTTACATAATTAATTGCTATTTAAATAAATTAAAAAAAACCAAAATATATATTAATTTAAATTAAAGGGGGCCACCAATCTTCAACACCCCCCTCCCTTTTTAAAAAGGAGTAGAAGTCACTGTCACCACCAATATTTGATTTTTTGATAGCCGCAAACACACATCGGGAGTCATCATATCAGACCACGATGAGGGGGTGATCTCGGTCTTGAGGTTGTGTCACTTCGATGGGTTGCTCAGTCGACATCTTCATCGTCGGCGCGGGAGATCTATCTATCTTGATTTGATCCTCCCCATTCGTTTTCCTTTTTCAGTTACTTGAACTGCCCACATTGATCTCCTCGTTTAGGAACATGATATAAGTTCAATCTTGAATGATCGCCATTGTGACATTTCATCATTTCCGGTTGTATTTGTATTTGCATTTATATACCTGACACGAGTTTTGTATTCAGATTCATTTTATCAATAAAATAATGGATTCATGGGTTATTTTTACTTATTATCTTGTCTTGTTGATATGATATCCAAATCATGCCTTAACTCGCTTAAATCTTGCTCGAAATTGTATTATGAAAAGTCCAAAGGCTAAAACGATCAAGAAACAAAAGTTTGTCGAAAGCCCACCCTTCGCGCTACGCGACGGGGGTATCTCTAGCTGGTCGCGACCAGCCGGCAGATTAGCAAATTTGTTTGTTTTTTCATTTTCAATCATTTATGCATCCAAACTCGATTCTTTTACATCCTAATCAACCAAAATCTGAACAGTTAACAATTTGCCAACCTCAAAACTTATTTTAATCAAATTTCTTTTATTTTAAACTAACTGCTTTTACTTTAATTCAAACTATCCAACCACATTACATGCAAAAGCAAAGTGGTTGAGAGTTAATACAATCTAGTGGTTGCATCTGCACTAGTTGCCTAAAAAAATATAAGACTTTCCTTCATTAACTTGCTGCACATTTCATTTCCTTATTCTAACTTTCGTATTTGCAAGTCTAAATCTCATTTTCTTTACGGGTTGACTTTTTAAGTCAAACAAAAGCTAAAGCTTGTTTTAAATCCGATTCCAGTAATTAGATGTTACGTTTTCATTTTTTACTTGTCTTATAACTATATTGGAATGATTTCCCTTCGTCAATTTCATTTGATTAAGGTGTTTCACCATCCAATTACATATTTGTGCACTCGTCTAAGTTTCTACTCGTTTAAGATTATGACTTTTGGTAATTTCATACATATTCTTATGATATGGATGTGTTGGAACCGAACTTGATCTCATACCAAGTCTCGGACCAACTAAATCAAACAAACCAAACTAAACCAAATCCTCAATTAAACACACTAGTTGGTGTTTAAAGCAACCGATTCATACATTTCTATTTTAAGTTTCTGATATATTTTAGTTGCTAAATATTTCTTATGTCTTTAGCAAGTTGAAAACAAACTCGGTCTCATACTGAGATTCGAACTGACAAGACCGAACACTCGCTTAAGACTAAAGTTCGGGGTTCTGTTTGATAAAAGTTCCAAAATATCTAAGCTTCTGACTTTTATGAGTATTCTCATATCTTTTATCATTTAGGAGTGTCGAGTTCAGACTTGATGTCATACCAAGCATTGAATCGACTAAACTGAACGCTCATTAAAGTCCCGTTTTGGCGTTTACATACAAAGGGGCCGTGCACTCTTGCATTAAACCAATCCCATCATGCGAACTCAACCAAGGTTGAGTGAAACCAATAACTAAAACATCAAGACTCAATTTCGTTTTGTTTATTTCTTAAACTCGTTTATTTAACTATCTAAATTACTTACTCAATATTAATCTAACTCTTGCAATCTAGGACTCACGCGCTAAACCAGAACTTTCGGTTTGTCTTCTTGAGGATCTTCGAAGTCTTCACCAAAGTCGTCTTTCTAAGTGAGTAGTTGATTCCCCGTTTTCCATTTTATATTGGGGGTGGGGGTGGGGGTAGCTTGTTTAACTTATTCAAACCACACAGTTTTTAGACTAAGATCCTCAACCCACAATTCTATGTTATGTGTTACTTAAATAAATTGCTCGATTGATGTTATATGCCTCATATGGACTATGTGTTTATTTATTGTTGTTGTTGGGCCTCATCAGCATCCTCATCCTCATATAAGTATAATCACACGCCCCTCATACTACTTTGGTTATTACCATTTATAAAGGATCCTCATTTACTTGTGTTTCATATACTTTGATTGTTGCTTTTATTTAAAGTTTCACATATGAATTATGATTTTGGCCTCATATTATACATATAAAAAAACTACTAATTACTTACCAATATTCTTGTTGATCAAATATATTTTTATGCAGTATTGCAGGTTTAATAATATGTAGATTGAAGATTTGAAAAGACATTATCACTTTGTTGTACCGCTAGGTTACTTTCAAATGGACAAGTTTTATTAGTTGTGTAGGTTATATTTGTTTTGAATTGGATGTAACTTCGTAGTTGAACAAGTTGTACTTTGAGATTTGAATTAATGAATGAGTTGCTTAATTATTTTGTAACATCCTAAATTAATAGATAATAATAAAGGATTATTATTATTATTATTATGGTTATTTAGGTATTACTATTTAAATAATAATAATTAATGATGAGCTTAATGGATATGAGCTTAGTTAAAAGAAATATGGATTTAATGAAGCAATGGGCTTAAGGGCCCATGGGCCTAGGGTATATAAACCCTTAAAACCCGTATCTCATTCATTTCCATCCATTCCTCACCATAGCCTGCGCACTCAAAAGCACACACTTAAGCCAAACGTTTTCTACAACGCTCAATCTTCTGAACCGAGATCAACCCAAGGTAAAATATTATTTATCTCAGCTGTCTTAACACCATAGCACCCGACACCGCAGCCCCGGGGTGTCGTTTGATCCGTTTGAATCTAGATCTAGAACGAATCGGGTGTTTAAATGAGCTTAAGGGTTACCATAAGTTGGATATAGATCAACCGAGGTTACCTGGATCAAAGACAATCAAATTCCAGCCAAACGCGGCGGCTGACGGTGTCGGAAACGTGAAAAAACCCTAAAAATGTGTTAAAAATAACCAGATCTGACGCTTTGAGCGAATATGTATATGCGTGGATATGTTGGAGGAGCATATGCGGCGCATATGTTACAAACATATACGTCGCATATGTAGACTTATACGTTGAAGGACTTATACTCTGGAAACTTATACGCCAGAAACATATACGGGCATAAGTGAATTTTTGGAAAAAAAGAAGGATATGCGGCGTATAAGTACATAAACGGTGAATATGAACTTATGTGGCGTATAAGTTTCTTATGAGGGCTATAGTAAAGACTTATTAATAAAAATAAAAATTTTCCAAGCTTAACCCCAGCCAAGGGCTTTGCCCCTTGGAACCTGCTAAGGGCTGCCGCCCCTAGAACTCTGCTGCTATGCGCGCTGCCCCCGGACCCCGTTAGCTAGGGGTTTCACTAACCTAGACGTATGATATAGTAGAAGTAGTTAATTGATACATATAATTATTACACAATTAGTCGTGCAAAGCTAAGGAGGCGTATTATTGTTAACTCATAAAGGAACAGGACACAAGTGAGTTTCTAGCCCCATTTCCTTGTTACGTTTTCAGGGCTGTGTACATACTCAATGTGATTAGTTAATACACTTACCTTAAGTGGTAAGTGAATGATATGTGAATGTTTATGAATGATATATGAAGGTATATATAAAAATGTATATATAAAGAAATGTATATATGGAAAGAAGGGACCCGACCCTACTAATGTCTGAGATAGAAGGGATCAGACCCTTCTAATATCTGAGATAGAAAAGAAAGGGACCAGACCCTATATATATCTGAGACAGAAGGGACCAGACCCTACTAATATAGGAGATAGAAGGTCCAGACCCTACTAATATCTGAGATGGTAATGAATAACTATGCACGTAGTATGAAAGTATGAAAGAATGTATGCATGTAAGAAGGAATGTATGATTGTATGTACGTACGAAAGAAAGGTAAACAGGTTAAGTGTATAATATGTATCTTTGGATGCATATATGTAAGTAAGTGTATGAAATGTGTGTTGCCAGATTAATTGAACTCACTCAGCGTTGCTTACTGTTATTATGCACGAAGGTAAATAGATTAAATGAGCTAGCTTGAGGATGGCACATCGTATGGACTGAGCGGCTAGCATCTAAATACTGAAGACATGATGGTTTAACTATGATGTTTTAAGTTAAGACATTTGAATGTTTTAAACAAGACTGTTATGATTATGTAATATATGGCTGAAGTTTAATGTTTTCGCGAAACTTTTTAATTCAATCTAATAACTAGAACTGTGTTTATGAGTAAATCCAACGCTACTGTAGGGTACCGGGACCGAGGCCTTACATATTGTCACTTAAATGATGGCATGTGTTCATGTCCAATCAACGTCACGCCCCTGCATGTTCTGCTGCCTTTGGTCGAGGTGTGACAACCATCATGCTTAAGAAAACGATTGTTTCACAGGGGGGTGGGTTGCAATGTCTGTAAAAATATAATTTACATTGTTTTATGATTTCAAACATTCGAGCCATCAGATAATATCTATTGACTATATCTCTAATATTTTACTCAGCCTTTCTTGTCTGATGAATTCCTATCAGTTGAAACTACACAGCACACATCTAGTGAATAATGTTAACTTGATTTCAAATCTTTTCACGTTTCTATATGAAATCCATAATAATACTTTTGTGACTACTCATTTGGTACCCAACTTCATTTGGTAAGGTTCTTCTAAGTACTCATTACAATAAAACATATACACAAAATCATTTCTTTGAATCAGCCCAGCTGGCCATCAAAGGCATGTTATGATTTGCATGGTCTCAATGATCTACTTAGGCACCATATATGAATGGACCCAGACATACATATACTTTAATTAATTTGAGTGCCCATTTATTATTATTGTAACATAAGGTTTTAAGGATTAACGGATCCTATGCAAACATTATGACTCTTAAAGAGTTTGTAAAAGACAAGGCGTATTCCCTTTTCAAATATGTTACGAAGAACTTGTTCCGGTGACTTTCCCGTTTAGCATATGTTTAACCTATCAAAAATAGGTTTGTATAAATACCTGAATCTTTTGTTGATCCAACTATAGACCAAACTAGTTCGGTATTATCGTTTCAAACCTCATTTATAAATTGTGGTTCGATTTATAGGTTTAAAACTTAATTTCTATTAAAATAACATAATTTTATATGATACGGTCTGTGTCATCTTTTGTTTGACCCTTTGATTGAAAGAGGTTCATACGGGGTGTCACAATTTGAGATGGTCCATTTGAATAAGACAAACTGTATCATGCTGAGATATTCTATATAAGATTCTAACAGGCTGTTTAATCTTTTGACCTTGACCCGTATGAAAATAGTTTGAGACGGAGCGTATGAAGGGTTAGACAGTCCATCTAATCCTTCTATTTGGCCCGTTAAGGTTAAAAATCATTTTGAAACACTTTCATCATCTGTTTAAGTGTTATAAGATCATATACATGCCCAAAACACTTTGTATGACTTATTTAAATCATCTTTACTGAGTTTTGATCGGTAACAGCTGTGATATTCGCTTAAATGAATGAAACGAACTTTAAACGAGTCTTAGTTATTATTACCTTACTTCTAAGCTGTAACGAAACCTAGGAATTATTTGCTATCACTTTTAACACCATTGAAACATTTGATCATAGACATTGTCTAGCTTGAACACTCTTCTTGACTTGCATTTGCTTAAAACACACAAAAACTAGACTTGGCTTGTTCTAGGTTGTTTGTTTGATAATATGATGTTTGGTGATGGAAATAGTCGAGTTACGGCCTCTATTTGTAGGCCATGATCGTTTGTATGAGTTACAATCATCGCCTGCAAGTACTGATCGAATTTGCCACCTCTTGCTGACACAAATGATTAGAAGGACCGTATAAAGATGAGACGGTCCGTCTGATAACTAACTTGGCGGTTAAGATAGGCTTTAGACAGGCCGTATCAAAGTGGTAGGCGAATGAGATAGTCCGTCTCATGACGTATTTTTTATCTTTAACTTTCATACGCGCACCGTCTGAACATTAGGTGGCCTGTCTAATCTAAAATTTTCACAATTACACAATTGACCCTAGATTTTAACTTTGGCTCAATTACAATTATGCCCTTCAACTTTTAAAGTCGGAAAATTAGGCATGAAAATTTTGGAGGTGTTATGTCCTCCCTGCCTTTAGAAAAACCCCGTCCTCAAGCTTTATCATCTAGGTGTGGGTATGAGTTATGACTAATATTCTGGCTTTAAATCATTTATATTTTTAGAATTCGTTTATGAGAATCTAGAGTCTTTTTTTGGAATTCTTGAAGCTTTGTTAACTCTACATCCTTAAAATGATGTAGTCTGTCAATATTTTAGAACATCATAAGTAATTGTAAATTTCTAAGTATAGTGGCCAGTTGTGTTTAACTATTTATGCTACATATGTATTTAAAGTATTTACTAACGTTAGCTAGATTTACTTTTGGATTCGTTCTATCAAATATGCTCAACCGTTCATCCCAGTTGGCTTTTTCAGATACTCATACTTGATTTGTGTCACACCCCAACCTACGGCGAAAATGCCGGGGCGTGAGCTGATTGTCACAGCTCTCAAGGTTAGTATCATGCAACATTATAAGTTTCAATATCTATTAAGTAAATTCCAAATAAAACAAAAGTCATACAATATCCAAAAAAACAATAGTGTACCAAACATTCAAAATCATAAATAATATTAACTTATTAAATTTCCCTTTTAGCATAACTCCTTAGGTGATCTTCTAACTTTAATTACTTCACATCATACAGTAACCTGCATATGTGTTGAAAATAAAATAGTTTTGTCAACACAAGGTTGAGTGAGCAACATACCAGTTTATATGTACATATAGTATATATAGAAATAAGTAATTGCAACAAGTCATATGAGAATAACAAATTAACCAAATGAACAAGTATAACTAAGATGTTGAGAAGCACAAAGGCTAACGACTGGCGTATGATCATACTATCATGAGATTATGTTGGACCTCTCCGAATGCGGAAGCATACAAAGCAAGTAAGCACATAAACAAGTAAGGTATAAGTTGTTAACACATAAGACAATAGTTGCAGTTTTGATATAAGAAATATAATTTACGCATATGTACCCAAAAGATAAAATAAGTAAAAGACGGGAGTGAGATACTCACCTGATCGAATGAACGAAAATTAAGTGATGGTGTGAGAAAGATAAATCCTTCGGGATATACCGTCAAGGATTTTTAGTTAAATAATATGAATTAATTAATAATGAGACCACACATAAAATGAATTAGAGTTTCAATGCGATTTGAGTTATATTTGTGATTATAATATTATTGATTGAACAATTGATTTATATAGTTAACATCATTAGTCCTATTAATTATAAATTAACCAATAATTATCCTTGAATAAATATATAATTAATTATTTACACAATTAAGATATAGGGTATTCTTATAGTGGTAATAATATCTAAATAAATATAAAATAAATAATTATAATAGTGTGTAGATATTTATATATAACTTGTAATATATAAAATAATTGAATACAAGTATAAAATACATATTTACCATAAAATATATAGCTTAAAAATCTTTAATGAACATTAAATTTTATAAATATAATTAATACATTTAAAATAAGTTTGTCATAATTGTTGTTTAAAAAGAATGCATATATATCATATATAATAAAGATAATAAGTTTATAAACACGCTCAACGACGATAGAACGTTAATTTAAAGTGTCGAGTTTTAATTAGATTTATTAAGACAATATATATTTATATTGTAATATATATATATACACACACACATACTAAAAATCTATAACGAGCTTTATTTGCCAAGAAACGTAAAACTTAATGTTGTCGGTTAAATACAATATTGTTTATTTATTAATAATTTTAGTCATTATTATTTAAACTCATAGAAACAACTTTCATATATATATATATATATAGGAGGATTATTTTGAGAACCATTGTGAGTTTTAAGAATTTTAAGAACTCAATTTTAGACCGCACATTTAATTAAATGATATGAAATATGTGGCTGAGATTAAATGTAATTAAAAAATAAAGCAGGAGATCGAATAAGTATTTTTGATAATTACATAAGTTTAAACGTTAGTTAAACATGTGTAAAAAGTCGATTCGGTGTGTAAAAAAATACCGTAATTTTTTGTACATCACTTACACTTACGTATTACACATGTGTAAAAAAACTCAAAAAAAAAATTGTTACGTTGAGTTCTTTCGAGTTCTTAAAACTCAAAGCGGTTCTCAAAAGAAATCAATCATATATATATATATATATATATATATATATATATATATATATATATATATATATATTAAAAAAGGAGCCGGCCGGGACACAAACCTGCGCGGCTGGCCGGTTCACAAGGTTTAAACACCAAAACGCAACCAACTGTTCTACCTAGCCAATTGTGTTTAGATTGGAAACTATAATATAAATACAAAACCAATTTACCCCAATATTCAAGAACAAACCCTAGATATTCAAATCGATTAATCTGTGAATTGTTTGATGAATTAAACTTAGGGTTAAGGTAAAACAGATTAAGGCGATTATGTTGCATGCTTAAATTACCAGATATGGTTGTGATTTTATGATGAACGGCCGTTATCATCTCACGCACTGAAGTAGAAGTCGATAGGGCACTGGATGGCGTTGTTGTGTATAATTGTGTTAGGGGTTTACATCCTGACTATGTGAAGAAGGTGTGATTCAGTTTAATTGCATTCTTAACAATTGTAATAGGTATAATGCCTATTTGATGAAAGCCGATCTCGTTAAAACGCCAAGTAGTATCATATCGATCATTTTTCCTTAATTAAAAACGTCGGTGCGTCGTTTGGTCATGAGGGAAGATACGCACAAATCAATTTTGATTATAGACGAGGATTAAGGTGCAAGTTACACCAATGGGTTGCGGGTTAGGTCTGGTCACGGGTTAATGGTTCTGGTTAAGGAAGATGGGTTTAGGATTGATTATTATAATATAATAAATATTATGCAGAGTTGCATTTTAGTCCTTGAGGTTAGGAAGTGGAAACAAACTTAGATAATAGTTTAGTTTAGGTTAGTTTTTGCCATATTTTGAAAGAAGTATATATATTTTGAATTAGTAAATAAAAATAATATTATAATAATGATTAACGCGATAATTTTATTGATAAAATTTCCCGAACGTATAAACATATCGGGTAACGATTATTAAAAATAATAATATAAAAATCCAAGTTGTTACAGTCTCCTATACTTCAGGGAATTTCGTCCCGAAATTAAAAGATACTATAACAAAACCATTACATTTCAAGAAAAAGAAAATTTTAAATATAACTTTTAAAATTTATCATAACACCGAACTTTGAATAGTCAAGATAATGCTCCAAAGGGAAATCCGATAAGGACACTTAGGTAGCGTTTGGTATGCAGGAATGGAGGATGGAATGGAATGATCAATTGTGAGGGAATGGAAAATAGTGTGTTTGGTTGACCAAATGAATGGAATGACTCATTACCTAGTCCATTCCATTCCCTCTAAAATACCCAATTTCATTACATCCATACCCCATGTTTTTTTTACATTCCATTCCCTCCTTCACCCTACATCACCTCCACCACCCTCCCAACACCACCACCACCCAATATCAACACCCACCACCAACCATCGCCGCCACTGCCACCAGCCACCACCATCGCCGTCCACCGCCGCCACCACCCACCTCCACCAACCATAGCCTTATGTGCTAGCCGCCTGCCGCATATATCAACCATCGCCCCACCAGCATGCATGCCGCCCACAGTCACCGCTGCCCACCACCGCCTCCACTACCACCAATCACCACCATCGGCGTCCACCGCCGCCACAACCCACCTCCACAAACCATCGCCATCAGTGCTAGACACCCACCACCTCCATCAATCATCGCCCCACCATCACACACGCCGCCCACCGTCACCGCTGCCCACTACCACCTCCACTGTTACCGCCACCACCACCACCACCACTCACTACCATTTTAATTTTGTTTTTTTTTTAATTTTCTTTTTACCTACCAACAATATAAAGTAATGATTCATCTCATTCCCATGTGGTAACCAAACATTTCATTGGAATGGTAGTAACTCATTCCATTCCTTTGTCCATTCCATTACTACGTCCATTCCATTTCGTCGTCCATTCAATTACCCAATACCAAACCGATCCTTATATATAGGATGTACCAGGGACGTATCCACTATGTCCTTATCATCTCTACATTTGTACCGTTATGCCGACTACTTTCGATTTTAAGTTATGACGCATAGTTGCACGCATTATGATTTCCATGCGAGGACTTCGGTAAACTATGTAGGCCTCCATAATTACTTAGATCGTCGAATGGTCCACATAACTCGTCCCATCGTGCGTTACAAAACATTTGAAATACATTTTTTTTGAGTTTTATTAAAATCTCCAAAACATTATTTGAAAGTATAGTGTTTCCAATAGTCATTTTTGAAAAGATATATTTTATTGTATGAGCATAATCACTTAAAAAATGAATTTTAGAATTGAAATTGTTTAAATCCAAAAACTGAATAAAGATTTCGTACGATTGAGAAAGTTGAAATACGTTCAGATAAAATGACAAAAAAAACATCTTCTATGATAAACTTAATTATGATTGATTTGATTCATTTCAATTAAAATAACTTGATTAATTAGATCTATAAAAATTTGAGTAATTGAAGTTGATTGAATTGAGAACACACATGGCGTAGGTGATTAAGATTTTCATAGTTGTAGCAATTATAGGTAGCATGGTATAAGATTTGAGAAAACGTCGTAAGATGGGTTTTAGAATTAGACAGCATAGACCTTAGTGGAACGTCTTGTAGTACGTGGCAAGTGATTACATTGGGTACAAATCGATATGAGGATTAAATGGAATAGTGATAGTGGCAAGTGAAGCATAACGAGTGAATTTTGACGTAAAGCTTCTTGTTTGAGACGCCATGATTTTGTTGAGTTTGACTGTTAATTGGATTACCAGCATGTAGTTGATGTTTAGACTTGCGTTTGTTATTGTAGTGGTTATGAGAATTAGTAGGGGTAAATGAATTAAGATTATTAGCAAAGAAGTTGATGAACAAGATTGAATTGATTGTATTTATGTTTTGGAAATTGAGTTGATATTTTAGAGATCGCATGAGCTATCTCCTTGACTAAACATGTGGCCATAAGGCGGTTATAGAAAATAAATGATTGGTGTTATTTGATGTTGAGAAAACATTTTATGATTAGTAAAGATGAGATTTAATGAGAAGATTGGATAGTTAAGTAGATTTGATATGAGTTATTGTGTAAAACGAAACTTAAATATGTTATGCTGATGTTTATTCATAACTTTAGGATAAGTTATAATTCAAATTGAAAATCAATGAGCTAATTTAATGAGTGAATGAGTTTTATCAAAGTTTAATATGTTTTAACAAATTAAAATTTGAGGTTGAATGCTTGAAATATGCTTAATAAGTTATATATATGATACCATGAGTATAAGAAAGCCATTGTGCGATAATATTATTTAAACTACTGGATATTTTGATAATAACGTGATAAGATGAATAGGTGAAAACTAGTAGTGTGTAAATTGTTTTGATTGGCTCGTGATAACCGAATCTAGATGAATGAAGAATTTGTATCCGATCAGGAGAATAAAATGTTTTGAGTGTATGATCGAATCAATAGATCTTGATTCAAAAGTGATTTAGTAAGTAATTGAATAATTTTAATAATAGAATAATATAATAATAAAATCAAATCATAAATCGTTTCGTATAAAATCAAACAAATAACGAATGTTCTTCGATGTGTTGGGTTTCCCATGAGCTTTTCATGGCATTTTGTTTCCCCAACTTATAAGCATACAAAACAAAAAAAAATGTGTTAGTCGGCCTCCCATGAGGATTATATGACAATTTGAATGACCCAACTTAATTAACCAATCAACGAACCAATTGAGTTTGTTGGCCCATGAGCGTTACATGGAGATTTGACCGACCAAACTAAATAACGTATAAACGAATCAAGCATAAGTAGTTGAAACATCTCGTGTATCACCACGGATGATAATGTTACAACAAAATATCGCAAATTGTCCAAATATATAGTTGGCGTGTCCATGGCGTCCCATGGGTTTTACACCTAACTAGACATTTTAAAAACAATAAAACACAATAAAAGGGTGTAACCGTTTGGCCGATTACGTTAAACGCTTAAAGTGTCGGTCGCATGACAATTTCCACTATGGCGGGGAATCTAGTCACACTCCCTAGTTTAAAGTGAAAACGAGCAAAAACAAAGCTAGGAAATTCGCAAGGAAATTTCCGACAATAAAAGGCAATATAATAAAATTTAATATAAATATTTTAAGATTAAGGCATAGTCTCGAAATTATAGAAGTATTTTGAGAATGAGACATAGTCTCAGAGTAATAAAATATTTTGAGAGTGAAGCATAGGTTCGGAGTTGTGTGTGTGTGCATGACAAATAAAATAAACAATTAATTAAACAATGAAATAAGTACCTAATCTAGCAAGGCAAATACGTAAGATGTAAACAATCAAATAGAACACATCAGGTAAACAAATAAGCACGTATGGTGCTCATAAACATGTTACTAAGGCACCACTAACGACCTATTTTAAACCATCGGCTCTGATACCAATCTGTCACACCCCAACCTACGGCGGAAATTCCGGGGCGTGAGCTGATTGTCATAGCTCTCAAAGTTACTATCATGCAACATTATAAGTTTCAATATCTATTAAATAAATTTCAAATAAAACAAACGTCATACAATATCTAAACAAAAAAATAGTGTACCAAACATTCAAAATCATAAATAATATTGACTCATTAAATTTCCTTCTAGCATAACTTCTTATGTGAACTTTTAACTTTAATAACTTCACATTACACGGTAACCTGCATATGCGTTGAAAAAAAAATAGTTTTGTCAACACAAGGTTGAGTGAGCAATACACCAGTTTAAATGTACATATAGTATATATAGAAATAAGTAATTGCAACAAGTCATATGAGAATAACAAATTAACCAAATGAGCAAGTATAACTGAGATGTCGAGAAGCACAAAGGCTAATGACTAGCGTATGATCATAGTATTCTGAGACTATGTTGGACCTCTCCAAATGTGAAAGCATATAAAGCAAGTAAGCACATAAACAAGTAAGGTATAAGTTGTTAACACATAAGACAATAGTTGCAGTTTTGAGTATAAGTATATATAAGAAATATAATTTACGCATATGTCCCCAAAAGATAAAATAAGTAAAAGAGGGGAGTGAGATACTCACCTGATCGGATGAACGAAAATTTAGTGATGGTGTGAGAAAGATAAATCCTTTGGGATATACCGTCAATGATTCCTCCTTAAACAATATGTACTAATTAATAATGAGACCACACATATAATGAATTTGAGTTTCGATGCGATTTGAGTTTTATTTGGTATTATAATATTTTTGATTGAACGATTGATTTATATAGTTAAAATCATTAGTCCTATTAATTATAAATTCACCAATAATTATCCTTGAATAAATATATAATTAAGTATTTATACAATTAAGATATAGGGTATTCTTATTGTGGTAATAATATCCAAATAAATATATAATAAATAATTATAATAGTGTGTAGATATTTATACATAACTTGTAATATATAAAATAATTGAATACAAGTATAAAATACATATTTACCATACAATATATAGCTTAAAAATCTTTAACGAACATCAAATTTTATAAATATAACTAATACATTGAAAATAAGTTTGTCATAATTGATGTTTAAAAAGAATACATATATATCATATATAATAAAGATAACAAGTTTATAAAAACGCTCAACGACGATAGAACGTGAATTTAAAGTGCCGAGTTTTAATTAGATTTATTAAAACAATATACACTTATATTGTAATATATATATATATATATATAGGTTTAAGTTCAGGTGAAAAGTTATGTTAGTGCGAAAATCGTGAGAAATTATTCCATCTAATCACAAAATTTCATTTAATCTTTTCTTTTAATTAAATGAAAGGGCGTAATGATAAAGATAAAATTAGTTTATTTTGGTAAGTATACTTTTTTTTTTAAAGTTTCAATTTATTCTTTATTATTGCATTAATTTGTTATTTGAATTTAAAAAATGATAAGACAATAAATAAAATCTCATAACAGTAAACTTTATATGATCATATTTTTATTTCTTTTAAAATTGATATGTTTAATTAAAAGTAAGTGACAACGGACAATTTTTTTTTGTTGTTCGTTATGTTACTTATGTAATTGATTTTTCCCTATGTATGTTTACACATTCATCAATTTCACATCTAAAAATGCAAAATAATAATAATAATAATAAATAAATAAATTTTTTTATTTACAAAGCAAAACAACACATGGTTAACTACACAAAGAGCCACCACATTAAAATTTTTGAAGTTTCAGTTTTATTTTTTATTAGTTAATTTATGTGCTAATTAAGTTTATCTAATAACCTACACAGACGGCAAACATATTAACAACCTACATATATATTCATATTAACCTACACAAACTTAACACAACCTACACTTAATATATTATATTATGTACATATATACTACATAACCGTACCTACACATAACATTATAACATATTAAAAAAATGCATAATTTGCAGATAAGCCCTACACAGCCTACACATAACATAATATATACTCAAATTAACACCTACACCTACACACACACACCTACACATTGTTACTTCATTTTATTTTCATCCACACACAACTCATATACGCCTACATAGATTGTCAGTTATTTTACTTTCACCAACACGTAACCAATATTCACATACACATAATATTGTGTTTGTTTTACAATGTATTGGCTTTTGTGTTGATTGCGTAGGATTATGTTATGTTTTGAAATGGGCAGGCTTTGTATTAATTGTGTAGGCTTTATGTAGTCTTGAGGATGTGTCACATATAAGTATATAACATACCATAATTAAGTCCTACACTAGGTATATTTTAATTACATTAACAACAATAATGTAGTTATCCTCCACAACTTGACATTATAACCTTCACAAAATAATTCACCTGCACATCAATGATTACGTATCACACAATGGTATCAAATATACATATCCGTAACATGAAATCAAAAACCCCTATTAACACAACAAACATACCGTGTAAACAAAATAAAAAAAAACACATAATTTATGTCTGGAATTTTTTTTATCTCCATGATAAATACCATGTAGGAAAAACAAGTTGACGTATGTAACCGTGATATCATTTACGATTGATGAGATCATGAGATTTATAAAAAAAATAAAAAGAAAAAGTCAAATTACTTTGTTTATTACGTTGTGGTCGTAACCTTCAAAATCACCAGTTTCTTACCCACTATTATAATGTTGGAATATTTAATTTTGATAGCTAATGGTGGCCACAAATCAAGGATTTGATTATCAACCAATGTTTCAGATTCTATGTATATGAAGCAAAATACGAGAATACCCTTTGCATTAAAATGCAATAAAACTATAAAGTCAATAATTACAACATTGCCATGTTGGATCTAAGCCATAGATCAAACTAAATCAAGGGTTATAATTAACTTCTCACACTTCTCACACTAATATGATTTCTCCAATGAACCATCCATATATATATATATATATATGGGAGGGTTATTTTGAGAACCATTGTGAGTTTTAAGAACTTTAAGAACTCAATTTTGAACTATACATTTAATTAAATGATATGAAATATGTGGCTGAGATTGAATTTAATTAAAAAATGAAGCAGTAAAGAGAATAAGTATTTGTGATAATTACACAAGTTTAAACGTTAGTTACACATGTGTAAAAAGTCGATTCGGTGTGTAAAAAAATACCGTAATTTTTTGTACATCACTTACACTTACATATTATACATGTGTAAAAACAAATTCGAGAAAAAAAATTGTTACGTTCAGTTCTTTCGAGTTCTTAAAACTCAAAGTGGTTCTCAAAAGAAATCAATCCTATATATATATATATAGGTATTGGATCATTACAGAAGATTTTTTACAACGAGAAGTGCGAGAAGTGAAGGTGTAAAACCATTAATCCCTAATTTCACTCCCTTTCTTATGTGTAGGTGCATATGTATGTGTGTAGGTACGTATATTTGTATATGTGTACGTATGTTTGTATATGTGTATCTATGTTTTTATGTTTTTATGTGTGTAGGTACATAGGTTTGAATGTGGCTGGGTACATTTATATGTTTGTAGGTAAGTTTGAATGTGTAATTAAGACATAAATACAACCAACCTACATTTATGTATGTAACATCATATGAAAGAGAGTGAAATTAGGGATTAATGGAGTTATACCTTCACTTCTCGCACTTCTCGTTGTAATATCACTTCTCGCAAGATCCATCCCCTATATATATATATATATATATATATATATATATAATATATATATATATATACATACTAAAAATCTATAACGAGCGTATTTACCAAGAAACGTAAAACATAATGTTGTCGGTTAAATATAATATTGTTTATTTATTAAAAATATTAGTTATTATTATTTAAAATTATAAAAACAACTTAAAAATATATATATATTAAAAATGGAGCCGGCCGGGACACGAACCTGCGTGGCCGGCCGGGTCACAAGGTTTAAACACCAACACGCAACCAACTATGCTACTTAGCCAGTTGTGTTTAGATTGGAAACTATAATTTAAATACAAAATCAATTTAACCCAATATTCAAGGATTATTAAACAATGTGCTTGATAGGTATAATGAAGCTTTAAGATATAAGATTGATAGACAAGTATTTAAAATTGATAGCGAGTAAGTAATGGGTAAAATGAGTATCTAAGGTATGAGATATCAAGACTAGAAATTAGTATTATTAGACACCGTTTAATAATAATAAGATATATTATTTGACCTTGTTTTGTTCATAATGAAGCTTAAGTCGAAACATAGAGAGAAACAAGGCACAACAATATGTTTGTAATATCATAAAACATTATATTCATAAGTTATAAGACTTTAAATATGATTTGAGCAAAATTAATTATAACCATAACAATATATATTATGAAAATGTTATTCAGCACTGCTCGTGCATAGACATGAAATATTAATTATTGCTACTAATATACTTAAATAACAACTATTGAAAATAAGCTTGCAGCATACGTTTGGATAAGTAATAACAATAATATTATTATTATAACTACAATTATAATATAATAAATATAATGAAATATAGGATGCACACATGTGCATGAAAAATAGTGAATAGCCCCATCCAAATCTTCTTAACATTTATTTCAAAAGTCGGTTAACAATAAAAAGAAAAGAAAGAAAGAAAAGTGACGAATCACGAAATGAATCTTACCTGATTCATGACGATGTTTCCACGGATTTTCGAGATGAACGAACCACGTCTTGATCTTCTTCTTCAGCGGCTGCGCCTGCGACCTGCAATGCTGGGCACCTGCAATGGTTTCGGGGGTGTGGAGGTGACTGCTAAGATATCCTGAGGATTTCTTGTTTACAGACACAAAAAGTGGTGGTGGCTCTTATTGAGCATGACCAACCCTTGATAAGGAGGTGGAGACCTCCTTATATAGGGAGCCTCATGGCCACCATCATGGTACCCTAATGGGCCTAGCCCAGTTAGGGTTACCTCCACAAAACCCCCTCAGCCCAAAAGCAAATGTATTAGCCCATATAATAAAATAAGCCCAAAACACAATAAATTAGGGTTCTTAGTACCATACCCCGACAAGCCCCCCAAGTCCAGTGTTGCTCCTAGGCGTGCAAGCGTTTAGGTGGAGCACTGGACTTTATAAGGTGTGCTAGATCGTGAGGCGGTTTCTTCCCTTTTCTTCGGCCTTGTCTTTATTGTCTGAGTTTTGAGAGGCTTTCTTCATGATGGTGACATGTTGTAATAAAAGCCTGCGCGCGAGGCGACTTACAAGCTATAATAATAATGGAGCTGGCGCGAGAAGCGACTTACGAGCTAAAATAATAATAATGCCTGCGCGCGAGAGGCGTCTTACGAGCTTAGAATAATAAAAGCCTGCGCGCGAGAGGCGTCTTATGAGCTTTGAGAATAATAATTGAGCTGGCGCGTGAGGCGACTTACGAGCTGTGAAAGTAATAAAGCTTGCGCGTGCGGCGACTTACAAGCCTGTAGAATAATGAGAGCCTGCGCGCATGGCGACTTGCGAGCTGTAATAATAAAGAAGCTGGCGCGCGAGGTGTAACACCCCGTAACCGCAGCGGAAACGTACACGGGATGCAACAGACACATCTGATATCAACAGCATTGCTTATAAAGAAAATACCACTACATTAATTTATATCATATTACATTGTTGCTAATTCGTTACTGTCTAGGTGTTACACACGAGTTTTACCAATAAGACATTAATATATTCATTACAAAATATAGATCAGCAAGCTTCCAACAAGTAGCACAGATCATTAAGCACATTTCAATCATTCCAACTTGAGCATACCTAGAAAACATGTAAGAAAACGGGTCAACTACGAATAGTTGGTGAGTTTCACTAATTTAAATAAACACTGACAGATCATTTTAATAACCATTTATTAGCAATGAAATTATGCTGGGAACTATGTTACCCCAGAACAATAATAACCTCTGGGAACTACGTTACCCAGAACAATAATAACCCCTGGGAACTACGTTACCCCAGAACAATAATAACCCCTGGGAACTATGTTACCCCAGAACAATAATAACCTCTGGGAACTACGTTACCCCAGAACAATAATAACCCCTGGGAACTATGTTACCCCAGAACAATAATAACCTCTGGGAACTACGTTACCCCAGAACAATTACACACGATAAACAATTTATATATTCTGTGCATCAAACATATATATATAAATATACAAGTGTTTCCATACGATCGGTATGTACTTAAATACTTTAATAAAGACATGTTTTCCGCCCCGGGAAAATATTTAGAAACAGTTACCCCCTTTTTGTGAGTCGGTGGGTAATACAATGAACAGCTACGTGCTTGGATCTGTAATATAATATCTAGTCGTTACTATATAATTCCCGTAAATTAAATCTATGTCAATCGGTACGTCTGGGGACATTGTTAACCCAGTACTGTACTCGATCCGGGGACAATGTTGACCTCGTGACACTTCTAAGGACTCAGATTGTGACATTGCTTAGAGTCTGACGGTCAAAATTATCATTTTTATGATTTCCTTGATTTGCGTGCCTAGCACGGTTATCCGTTTTTAGTTTCAAAAATGAGTTTATTCACACCCGACCCAAAAATGGTGTTTGACTGTTACTTTAGTTAAAGTGATGAAATTAGAGCTCGGTTTGGACACCCCGTTTGGCCGCGGGGCCCGTTTCCGTCATTTAGGTGCCGGAAACAGTAAAATCGGGTAAAATTACCCAAATCATCCGAATTATTTTCGGATGATTTATTTTTACTTAATTTACTTAGTTTTATGAAAATTGTCAATTTTTAGGTTTTTATATACCAGTCAGCTCGCTTATGCGAGTTTTGCCGGTTTACACGTTTTAAGCTTTAGAAATTTGTTTTTATGTTCTTTTTAGCACAAATAATTACCCGTTTAGTCTCGGGTCTTGAGATTTTGCACAAAACTTATTTTGACAGTAAGAAACTTTATAAAAATTTTCCAGATTTATTTTCTTATATTTACATTTATTTATCTATTTTTAAACCTTATTAAAACACTAAATATGTCAAAAATACCAAAAGACTTTAGAAAAATCCCAAATTTTTCCGGGATGATCCCTACCATCCTCATGACTCCCTGGAATTTTTCCAGAACCCAAAACTCATATTTCAAGCCATTTTCACAAAAACCGAGCTAGAAAGCCCTAGAATTCGTTTTACCGAAAAGCCCCCCTAGACTTTTCCAACTGAGCTCAAATTTTTTGTGTGACCTTTATATGTTATAAAAAGCTTATCCTAAATTTTTCAGAATTTTTCATCAAGTTTAGCTATTTTTCACCATTTTTGGCCAAAACCGAGCATTAAATTCACCAAATATTCATCTTTTATCCAAAAATTACCAAAAATTCACAGATCTCATATTTTCATGTGTAGATCATCTCTGTGAAATTTCGTGACCCGACTCTAAGTACACTACAATCTGTCCAAACTCACTAAATCACACGAAAACCGAACTATTTTGTGTTTTCTAGCGTTAGATCGCAAGGATCTTGGTTTCTAGCCTTTGCTAGCCACTAGATACAACACTTACAAGCACAATAACACTATACCAAGCAAGTTACACCAACAATCAAACCATTTCTTTCATAGTGTCGGTTTTGATATAAAAACAAAGGTTTTAACCGTAAAAATCCGTTCTCGACTCTTTTTACTCATTTCTTGGACCAAGATCCCTTGTATAACATGTATACATCTCTTGATCATGCTAGAGTCGGTTTCATCTCGGGTTTTCACCCGTCTTTCACATGGAAAACTCATTTTACAAGATTTCAACCGTAAAATTTCGTTCTAAACTCTTTTAACTCATCACTTGGATCAAGATCCTTTGTATAACTTGTATACATCACTTGATCGTGCAAGGATCGGTTCCATCTCGGGTTTTCACCCATATTTCACTTGGAACCTCTTGTTCTTGCAAAACAACTCAAATACATGAAATCAATACTATGATTTAACCAACTAAACCATGTTTTTACCTTACAAACTTGATAGAAATCAAGGGTTGTGGATGGATGATGAAGGAATTGAGAGAGTTTTGTGTGAGATGTGTGGTAAAAAAAAGAAAATGAAATGAATAATAATGGATAGGGGCCGATCGGTCCACCTTAAGGGGTGGGGTGGGTCCCACACATCCATTCTAGGCCACACATTCGGATTACGCAATCCGGATAATGTTGTGGATAATCTGGTTCAGTTCGTTTCTCGTTTAAACTCGTAATTCGGCTTAAAACGAGCATAAAATGGTCGTTTTTCGGGTTAAAATAAAATTTACATAAAACTGATTTAAAAACTTTAAAAAAACTTAACCCATGACATTAAGTGACTTAAAACATTGTATTGTCGGTAATTGTGCATCTTTTTCGGCTTGATTGATCGTCTCTTGCTTGGTTTGATGTTAAAGGTTTCGTTTATCGTACTGACGTACTAATAAATCGAAATCCTTTTTCTGTGCTATAATTCACTTATCCCGAAGCATTAATACTTCGTAAATATCACTAAACATTATATACTTCGTCTATAATGTAATTCCCGATTCGTTCGGGTTTCAATAATCGTTCATTGGTTAATTGTAATTCCAATACGATTCACTATATGATCGAGTATGATTCGTACTATGAATCATATATACTCGTATATACGTACTATAACTCATATAATCAATATTAAATGACACGTAATTAGTATATACCGGCTAGGGTATACCTGGATTTGCCGGAATCGTTACACGAGGCGACTTACGAGCTGTAATAATAAAGAAGCTGGCGCGCGAGGTGACTTACGAGCTTGTAGAATAATGAAGCTGGCGCGTGAGGCGGCTTACAAGCTGCAAAATAATAAAGAAGCTGGCGCGCGAGGCGACTTACGAGCTTGTAGAATAATGAAGCTGGCGCGTGAGGCGACTTACGAGCTGTAATAATAAAGAAGCTGGCGCGCGAGGCGACTTACGAGCTTGTAGAATAATGAAGCTGGCGCGTGAGGCGACTTACGAGCTGTAATAATAAAGAAGCTGGCGCGCGAGGCGACTTACGAGCTTGTAGAATAATGAAGCTGGCGCGTGAGGCGGCTTACAAGCTGTAAAATAATAAAGAAGCTGGCGCGCGAGGCGACTTACGAGCTTGTAAAATAATGAAGCTGGCGCGCAAGGCGACTTACGAGCTTGTAGAATAATGAAGCTGGCGCGTGAGGCGACTTACGAGCTATAATAATAGAGCCTGCGCGAGTGGCGACTTACAAGCTGAGAATAATAAAAGCCTGCGCGTGAGGGGCGTCTTACAAGCTGTAGCATAATAAAGCCTGCGCATGAGGCGTCTTACGAGCTAAGAATAATAAAAGCCTGCGCGCGAGAGGCGTCTTACGAACTATTTTGTGTTTTCTAGCGTTAGATCGCAAGGATCTTGGTTTCTAGCCTTTGCTAGCCACTAGATACAACACTTACAAGCACAATAACACTATACCAAGCAAGTTACACCAACAATCAAACCATTTCTTTCATAGTGTCGGTTTTGATATAAAAACAAAGGTTTTAACCGTAAAAATCCGTTCTCGACTCTTTTTACTCATTTCTTGGACCAAGATCCCTTGTATAACATGTATACATCTCTTGATCATGCTAGAGTCGGTTTCATCTCGGGTTTTCACCCGTCTTTCACATGGAAAACTCATTTTACAAGATTTCAACCGTAAAATTTCGTTCTAAACTCTTTTAACTCATCACTTGGATCAAGATCCTTTGTATAACTTGTATACATCACTTGATCGTGCAAGGATCGGTTCCATCTCGGGTTTTCACCCATATTTCACTTGGAACCTCTTGTTCTTGCAAAACAACTCAAATACATGAAATCAATACTATGATTTAACCAACTAAACCATGTTTTTACCTTACAAACTTGATAGAAATCAAGGGTTGTGGATGGATGATGAAGGAATTGAGAGAGTTTTGTGTGAGATGTGTGGTAAAAAAAAGAAAATGAAATGAATAATAATGGATAGGGGCCGATCGGTCCACCTTAAGGGGTGGGGTGGGTCCCACACATCCATTCTAGGCCACACATTCGGATTACGCAATCCGGATAATGTTGTGGATAATCTGGTTCAGTTCGTTTCTCGTTTAAACTCGTAATTCGGCTTAAAACGAGCATAAAATGGTCGTTTTTCGGGTTAAAATAAAATTTACATAAAACTGATTTAAAAACTTTAAAAAAACTTAACCCATGACATTAAGTGACTTAAAACATTGTATTGTCGGTAATTGTGCATCTTTTTCGGCTTGATTGATCGTCTCTTGCTTGGTTTGATGTTAAAGGTTTCGTTTATCGTACTGACGTACTAATAAATCGAAATCCTTTTTCTGTGCTATAATTCACTTATCCCGAAGCATTAATACTTCGTAAATATCACTAAACATTATATACTTCGTCTATAATGTAATTCCCGATTCGTTCGGGTTTCAATAATCGTTCATTGGTTAATTGTAATTCCAATACGATTCACTATATGATCGAGTATGATTCGTACTATGAATCATATATACTCGTATATACGTACTATAACTCATATAATCAATATTAAATGACACGTAATTAGTATATACCGGCTAGGGTATACCTGGATTTGCCGGAATCGTTACATTCTCCCCCCGTTATAAAAATTTCGTCCTCGAAATTTTACACGTCAACTACTCCCTTTTGAGGAAATAGGTGGGGGTATTTCTTCCGAAATTCATCCTTTCGTTCCCAAGTAAATTCTGGGCCTCGTTGCGAATTCCATCTAACTTTGACCAACGAGATCTTATTGTGTCTAAGTTGCTTGATCTTACCGTCCACTATTTCAATGGGCTCCTCTACGAAGTTGAGCTTATCATTTATTTGAACACCCTCTAAGGGTAACACCGATGTCTCATCCGCCAGACATCTTTTCAAATTTGACACATGAAACACGTTATGAACTGCACTTAGTTCCTCAGGCAGTTCTAATCGGTAAGCTACCGGACCGATTTTTGCAGTGATGTCGAATGGTCCAATGTATCTGGGGGCTAACTTCCCCGCCTTGCCAAATCTGACCACTCCTTTCCAAGGGGATACTTTCAAATATACTTTTTCACCCTTCTCAAATGACAACGGTTTTCGACGGGTATCGGCATAACTCTTCTGCCGGTCCCGCGCGGCTTTTAGGTTGTTCTTAATTTCAAGAATCTTGCTGGTCATCTCCTGGACCAGATCCGATCTAATGACCTGCGGGTCACCCACTTCAGACCAGCAAAGTGGTGATCGGCACTTCCGCCCATACAATGCTTCATAAGGTGCTGCCTTTATACTGCTGTGATAACTGTTATTATAGGAAAATTCAACGAGTGGGAGATGTTGATCCCAATTTCCCTTAAAGTCCAGTACGCAAGCACGAAGCAAATCCTCCAAAGTTTGAATGGTCCTCTCAGACTGACCATCGGTCTGAGGGTGGTAAGCCGTGCTTAGGTCAATACGTGTTCCCAATGCTTCTTGAACAGCTTGCCAAAGTTTGGAGGTGAAATGGCTATCCCTATCGGAGATGATCGAGATGGGGATGCCAGGACGAGACACTATTTCATTTATATAAATCTGCGCAAGTCTCTCAGTGTTAAAAGTATTCCTAATCGGAATAAAATGTGCCGATTTGGTTAATCGATCCACGATTACCCAAATCGCATCATGACCTCGGGGTGTCTTGGGGAGATGTGTCACAAAATCCATTGTGATCTGCTCCCACTTCCATTCGGGAATTTCCGGCTGTTGTAGCATTCCCGAGGGTTTCTGGTGCTCCGCCTTAACTCTCGCACACGTCGTACACTTGCCGACGTATGTGGCTATATTCTTTTTCATACCTGGCCACCAGTAAAATTCTTTCACATCCTTGTACATTTTATCTGATCCCGGATGTATGGAATATTTCGATTTATGCGCTTCATCCATGATCAAATCACGAAGGTCATGGAGGGTCGGGATCCAAATCCGATTTTTGAAATAGAGAATTTCGTCCACACGCTGTTCGAAATTCTTCTCATTCCCGAAAAGTCCTTCTTTATCCAATTGGTCCTCTTTCAACGCCTCGCGTTGAGCGACTCGAATCAAATCCGAAAGGTTTGACCGGACTATCATCCCCAACGCCCGCACTCGCAATGGTTTAACCCGATCCTTCCTACTCAAGGCATCGGCTACGACGTTAGCCTTGCCGGGGTGATATCGAATGTCACAGTCATAGTCACTCAGCAACTCGACCCATCTTCGTTGCCTCATATTCAGTTCTTTCTGATCGAATATGTGTTGCAAACTTTTATGATCAGTGAAGATGGTGCACTTTGTACCGTAGAGATAGTGTCTCCAGATTTTAAGTGCAAAGATGACTGCTCCCAGTTCCAAGTCATGAGTAGTGTAGTTTTTCTCATGAACTTTTAACTGTCGAGACGCATAGGCTATGACCTTTTTATTTTGCATCAACACGCATCCTAACCCTTTACGGGATGCGTCACAATATACAACAAATCCATCGTCTCCGTCGGGGAGACTTAAGATTGGCGCTTGGCACAATCTTTGCTTTAGCGTTTGAAACGCCGCTTCCTGCTCTTCACCCCAATCATACCTTCGATCCTTTTGGGTCAGCAGGGTTAAAGGTTGGGCAATGCTGGAAAAATTCTCAATAAATCGACGATAGTACCCAGCTAAGCCTAAGAATTGGCGGATTTCTTTTGGAGATTTAGGCGCTTGCCAATTCTTAATTGCTTCAACCTTACTCGGATCAACGTGTATTCCTTGGTGGTTTATAACGTGACCGAGGAATTGCACCTCTTGTAACCAGAAGTTACACTTGGAGAATTTTGCAAATAACTTCTCTGATCCAGGAGCTCTAAAACTAACCTCAAATGTCGCTCGTGTTCTTCTTTACTCTTCGAGTATATCAAAATATCGTCAATAAACACGATGACGAATTTGTCAAGATAGGGTTTACAGACTCGGTTCATGAGATCCATGAACACCGCTGGCGCATTTGTTAGTCCAAAAGGCATAACTAAAAATTCGTAGTGGCCGTAGCGAGTCCGAAACGCGGTTTTTGGGATATCCTCCTCTTGAATTTTAACTTGGTGATATCCCGATCTAAGATCAATCTTTGAGAAATAGCTCGCACCTTGTAGTTGGTCTAACAAATCATCGATTCGGGGAAGAGGATACCTATTTTTGATGGTTAATTTGTTCAATTCCCTGTAGTCAATGCACATTCGAAGGCTTCCGTCCTTCTTTTTCACAAATAGTACAGGTGCACCCCACGGGGAATAGCTGGGACGAATAAATCCCTTATCCAACAATTCCTGCAACTGATTGGATAATTCTTGCATCTCGGACGGTGCAAGTCTGTAAGGGGCCTTAGCAACAGGGCCAGCTTGTGGTAACAGATCGATTCTGAATTCGACCTGTCGGGTTGGCGGTAATCCAGGAAGTTCCTCTGGAAAAACTTGTGGGAATTCGCGTACCACGGGAATATCGTCCACCCGTTTTTCCTCAGAATCAGCGGCCGTCAGGCTCGCTAGATACGCCACACATCCCTGACGTATATATTTCAACACCTTGAGGTGGGATATAAATGGTATCATGGTGCCGGATTTTTCTCCCTGCACTAATACCTCCTCGTCATCCGACACCCGGATCTTGACGGTTTTCTTTTCACAGTTTATTTCTACCATGTTACGTGCCAACCAATCCATTCCCACTATTACGTCAAAACTACCCAATTCTACTGGTAACAAGTCAATCAGAAAGGATTGTTCGTTCAGAATAAAAGGGCAATTCCGAACTATCCGATTAACTATCATGGTTTTACCGTTAGCGACTTCTACGGTGTAAGGTTCTATGGTTTCACCAATAGGAAGGTTTGCTATCGAAAGGAATCTAACGGAGACAAAACTTCTATCGGCGCCTGTATCAAATAATACAGAAGCGTAATGATCAGAGACGAGGAAGGTACCTGTCACTACGCTGGGGTCCTGGCGTGCCTCGTTCGCCCCCATCACGAATGCTCGGCCTCGCGCCGGATTGGACGACGATGCCTGACCCGTGAGTTGTCTCCCGTTTCCTCCCTGGTTCAGTTTCGGGCAGTTCCTTTTGAAGTGATCCGTGCTGCCGCATTCGTAGCAAGCACGGCTAGTGGTCACCATCTGATTTCCTTGCGGGTTCTGCTGTCGGGCTGGTTGAGTTCTAAATGGTTGCGCACGAATAGGTTGCGGTTGCCGGTTCAGGTTGTTCAGATTTGTCTTACAATTTGGTGCGTAGTGTCCAATCCTGCCACACCGGTGGCACACCACCTCTTTGCACACGCCACCATGGTGGTAACCACATTTCCCGCACTTAGGAAACGTTCCTTTCTGCGGTTCTTGCCTTCCGCCCGAACTAGTCATGGCATAGCTCTGGGCAGCGGGCCTAGCTCGTTTGCTTTGCTGCTTTTCCTGGATTCTATGATCATGTGTACCCCGTTTTCCCCCAGCGGATTCTCCTGTCACCTTTAGTGATCCGCTCCGTAAGAAATCATACGTGACAATGCCAGCCTGTGTCACTGCCCTTTCATACGTCTGGTGTCCCCCCGCGTTGACTATACTCCTCACTACTGGAGTAAGTCCCCAAATATAACGTTCCACCCTTTTCGTCTCCGGGGTGACCAACCATGGTACTAATCGTGACAGTTCGTTAAACCGATTGGTATAACCCAAGTGGTCCGCCCCCTTCATCTCCAGATTCCACAACTCATTTTCCAGTTTCTGCAATTCATTCTTTGGGCAGAAATGTTCCAACACAAGAGCCTTAAGCTCCGTCCAGGTCATGTGGTTTGTCGCCGCCTGACCTCGAGTCTGTACTATGGTGTTCCACCATGTCAAGGCATGGTCGGTGAATGTACAGGTGGCGTACTTAACGACACAATCCTCGGGACAGTTGCTGATATTCACCACTGATTCTATTTTCTCTATCCATTTAACTAACCCATTCGGTCCTTCAGACCCGCTAAACTCTAATGGCTTGCACAACATAAAATCCTTGATCGAACATCCCCTGGATGCACGAATTGGTTCAGTACGGTTTGTCTCTACCGTAGGTATAGGGCCATTGCTGTCAGTAACGACCACCCTAGGCGGTGCGTCATTACTCGGAATAGTGTTATCATTCCTTGGAGGATTAGCATTTTGTTCCCCGTCATTATTTATGGGCGTTTGATTGCTCGGAGGGGTTGGATTGGTCGAGTTATTAATACTGGCGGCGATGCGCGATACTATATCCGGTATCGCCGCCTCCAACTGTTGAGCAATCAAACGGCTCACATCTACTTCCGATATTTTCGTTGATCGTTTCGGTGCCATTCTACACAACATCAAGAAATACATATAATCAATACCATTTCAAATTATAAAACACAATACATATTTCATTCATTAGTAAACATTGATACATATTACACAAACATCAGTTTACATACTTTCCAGTCAACATTACACAACTAAGTTTTAATACAAGGGCCCTCTGTCGGTATCATCTCGACATAACCCGTAAAAGGGTCAGTGCTTGAATGATACCCAAAAGTATCTATAAAGATATGCCCCAAAAGAGACCCACCCTAGGGGCCAGTGGTTGTATCATAACTAAACAAGATTCACTCCGTGTTAGTATCACCACTAACTACTTACACAGAGTATCAAAAAAAATGGTCCCTGACTAACCCCATCCAAACATAACTACTAAACACAGTGGTATGCCCACCACATCATCACTGCCACCAACGCCACCACTACTGCCATCACCCCCCGGAGCCACGCCTCTAACCGCTGAACCATCAATAGGGAGTACGAGCACTCCCTTGTCAACCGGTCGATTGCATACTGGCAATCCAGTATGCGGTCACCAAGGTACACCCGTCTCTGTACCCCCACGGTCAGGGCGGCTGAGTGCTCATTTACTTGCTCTGTAAGCACTCGTAGCCAGGCTGCCGCATCCCGCTCCTGTCTCGGAAGGCCCCAGACAGGTAGAGCCATCGGCTCGGGCTGAGATGAGGACTCTCCCCGACGAGTAGCAGGTCGGGGTGGGGGAGAGGTCGGTGGGACACGCGGAATGCTGATCCGCGCCGTAAGGCGAGGACCAAATCCCAGAGGGACAGAGGTGGCCTGCGGTGCGAGTGGAGTAGGGGATCTGACGATCCGGGCCGGGGAGGACTGGCTCGAGCTCCTGTGACTCGCCTCGCTAGGCTCGGAGTCAGATGACACGTGTAGGCTCCCGGAGTTTCCGGGGCTAACCTCCTCCGGATCCTCCTCTACTGATAAGCTATGCGGGCTTGACATTTTTACCTGCACACAAGTTAACAAGCATATAGTTCTTTCCATAGTGTAATTCATAATCAAATCAATACATACTTATTTATACAACTTTACCACATAATAATATTATCATTATTTACACATATGTTGTCAATTTTACCTATTTAAGGTTCCTCGTGACTTCCCCTGAATTCTCCCGTGCAGACAAGTCTGTTATTATGTTCCGGACCATAATAACTCACTTGTCCATCCAAGTTCATCCAGATCCCGTCACAATAAATTATTAGTTGATATTCAGATCCTATAATACTTGAGCTACTGGTTATATTTTAGGTATCTCTTTCAGACATCCTAATTCTTTATAACCAATGGCTCTGATACCAAGTTCTGTAACACCCCGTAACCGCAGCGGAAACGTACACGGGATGCAACAGACACATATGATATCAACAGCATTGCTTATAAAGAAAATACCACTACATTAATTTATATCATATTACATTGTTGCTAATTCGTTACTGTCTAGGTGTTACACACGAGTTTTACCAATAAGACATTAATATATTCATTACAAAATATAGATCAGCAAGCTTCCAACAAGTAGCACAGATCATTAAGCACATTTCAATCATTCCAACTTGGGCATACCTAGAAAACATGTAAGAAAACGGGTCAACTACGAATAGTTGGTGAGTTTCACTAATTTAAATAAACACTGACAGATCATTTTAATAACCATTTATTAGCAATGAAATTATGCTGGGAACTATGTTACCCCAGAACAATAATAACCTCTGGGAACTACGTTACCCCAGAACAATAATAACCCCTGGGAACTATGTTACCCCAGAACAATAATAACCCCTGGGAACTATGTTACCCCAGAACAATAATAACCTCTGGGAACTACGTTACCCAAGAACAATAATAACCCCTGGGAACTATGTTACCCCAGAACAATAATAACCTCTGGGAACTACGTTACCCCAGAACAATAATAACCCCTGGGAACTATGTTACCCCAGAACAATAATAACCTCTGGGAACTACGTTACCCCAGAACAATTACACACGATAAACAATTTATATATTCTGTGCATCAAACATATATATATAAATATACAAGTGTTTCCATACGATCGGTATGTACTTAAATACTTTAATAAAGACATGTTTTCCGCCCCGGGAAAATATTTAGAAACAGTTCAGTAAAAAGGGGCTCGTGAAAACTCACCTTTTTGTGAGTCGGTGGGTAATACAATGAACAGCTACGTGCCTGGATCTGTAATATAATATCTAGTCGTTACTATATAATTCCCGTAAATTAAATCTATGTCAATCGGTACGTCTGGGGACATTGTTAACCCAGTACTGTACTCGATCCGGGGACAATGTTGACCCCGTGACACTTCTAAGGACACAGATTGTGACATTGCTTAGAGTCTGACGGTCAAAATTATCATTTTTATGATTTCCTTGATTTGCGTGCCTAGCACGGTTATCCGTTTTTAGTTTCAAAAATGAGTTTATTCACACCCGACCCAAAAATGGTGTTTGACTGTTACTTTAGTTAAAGTGATGAAATTAGAGCTCGGTTTGGACACCCCGTTTGGCCGCGGGGCCCGTTTCCGTCATTTAGGTGCCGGAAACAGTAAAATCGGGTAAAATTACCCAAATCATCCGAATTATTTTCGGATGATTTATTTTTACTTAATTTACTTAGTTTTATGAAAATGGTCAATTTTTAGGTTTTTATATACCAGTCAGCTCGCTTATGCGAGTTTTGCCGGTTTACACGTTTTAAGCTTTAGAAATTTGTTTTTATGTTCTTTTTAGCACAAATAATTACCCGTTTAGTCTCGGGTCTTGAGATTTTGCACAAAACTTATTTTGACAGTAAGAAACTTTATAAAAATTTTCCAGATTTATTTTCTTATATTTACATTTATTTATCTATTTTTAAACCTTATTAAAACACTAAATATGTCAAAAATACCAAAAGACTTTAGAAAAATCCCAAATTTTTCCGGGATGATCCCTGCCATCCTCATGACTCCCTGGAATTTTTCCAGAACCCAAAACTCATATTTCAAGCCATTTTCACAAAAACCGAGCTAGAAAGCCCTAGAATTCGTTTTACCGAAAAGCCCCCCTAGACTTTTCCAACTGAGCTCAAATTTTTTGTGTGACCTTTATATGTTATAAAAAGCTTATCCTAAATTTTTCAGAATTTTTCATCAAGTTTAGCTATTTTTCACCATTTTTGGCCAAAACCGAGCATTAAATTCACCAAATATTCATCTTTTATCCAAAAATTACCAAAAATTCACAGATCTCATATTTTCATGTGTAGATCATCTCTGTGAAATTTCGTGACCCGACTCTAAGTACACTACAATCTGTCCAAACTCACTAAATCACACGAAAACCGAACTATTTTGTGTTTTCTAGCGTTAGATCGCAAGGATCTTGGTTTCTAGCCTTTGCTAGCCACTAGATACAACACTTACAAGCACAATAACACTATACCAAGCAAGTTACACCAACAATCAAACCATTTCTTTCATAGTGTCGGTTTTGATATAAAAACAAAGGTTTTAACCGTAAAAATCCGTTCTCGACTCTTTTTACTCATTTCTTGGACCAAGATCCCTTGTATAACATGTATACATCTCTTGATCATGCTAGAGTCGGTTTCATCTCGGGTTTTCACCCGTCTTTCACATGGAAAACTCATTTTACAAGATTTCAACCGTAAAATTTCGTTCTAAACTCTTTTAACTCATCACTTGGATCAAGATCCTTTGTATAACTTGTATACATCACTTGATCGTGCAAGGATCGGTTCCATCTCGGGTTTTCACCCATATTTCACTTGGAACCTCTTGTTCTTGCAAAACAACTCAAATACATGAAATCAATACTATGATTTAACCAACTAAACCATGTTTTTACCTTACAAACTTGATAGAAATCAAGGGTTGTGGATGGATGATGAAGGAATTGAGAGAGTTTTGTGTGAGATGTGTGGTAAAAAAAAGAAAATGAAATGAATAATAATGGATAGGGGCCGATCGGTCCACCTTAAGGGGTGGGTGGGTCCCACACATCCATTCTAGGCCACACATTCGGATTACGCAATCCGGATAATGTTGTGGATAATCTGGTTCAGTTCGTTTCTCGTTTAAACTCGTAATTCGGCTTAAAACGAGCATAAAATGGTCGTTTTTCGGGTTAAAATAAAATTTACATAAAACTGATTTAAAAACTTTAAAAAAACTTAACCCATGACATTAAGTGACTTAAAACATTGTATTGTCGGTAATTGTGCATCTTTTTCGGCTTGATTGATCGTCTCTTGCTTGGTTTGATGTTAAAGGTTTCGTTTATCGTACTGACGTACTAATAAATCGAAATCCTTTTTCTGTGCTATAATTCACTTATCCCGAAGCATTAATACTTCGTAAATATCACTAAACATTATATACTTCGTCTATAATGTAATTCCCGATTCGTTCGGGTTTCAATAATCGTTCATTGGTTAATTGTAATTCCAATACGATTCACTATATGATCGAGTATGATTCGTACTATGAATCATATATACTCGTATATACGTACTATAACTCATATAATCAATATTAAATGACACGTAATTAGTATATACCGGCTAGGGTATACCTGGATTTGCCGGAATCGTTACACGAGGCGACTTACGAGCTGTAATAATAAAGAAGCTGGCGCGCGAGGTGACTTACGAGCTTGTAGAATAATGAAGCTGGCGCGTGAGGCGGCTTACAAGCTGCAAAATAATAAAGAAGCTGGCGCGCGAGGCGACTTACGAGCTTGTAGAATAATGAAGCTGGCGCGTGAGGCGACTTACGAGCTGTAATAATAAAGAAGCTGGCGCGCGAGGCGACTTACGAGCTTGTAGAATAATGAAGCTGGCGCGTGAGGCGACTTACGAGCTGTAATAATAAAGAAGCTGGCGCGCGAGGCGACTTACGAGCTTGTAGAATAATGAAGCTGGCGCGTGAGGCGGCTTACAAGCTGTAAAATAATAAAGAAGCTGGCGCGCGAGGCGACTTACGAGCTTGTAAAATAATGAAGCTGGCGCGCAAGGCGACTTACGAGCTTGTAGAATAATGAAGCTGGCGCGTGAGGCGACTTACGAGCTATAATAATAGAGCCTGCGCGAGTGGCGACTTACAAGCTGAGAATAATAAAAGCCTGCGCGTGAGGGGCGTCTTACAAGCTGTAGCATAATAAAGCCTGCGCATGAGGCGTCTTACGAGCTAAGAATAATAAAAGCCTGCGCGCGAGAGGCGTCTTACGAGCTTTGAGAATAACAACAGCTTGCGCGTGAGGCGTCTTATGAGCTGTGTGAATAATAAAGCCAGCGCGTGAGGCGACTTACGGGCTGTAAGAATAATAACAGCTGGCGCGCGAGGCGTCTTATGAGCTGTGAATAATAAAGGCCTGCGCGTGAGGCGACTTACGGGTTGTAAGAATAACAACAGCTTGCGCGCGAGGCGTCTTATGAGCTGTGTGAATAATAAAGGCCTGCGCGTGAGGCGACTTACGGGCTGTAAGAATAACAACAGCTTGCGCGCGAGGCGTCTTATGAGCTGTGAATAATAAAGGCCTGCGCGTGAGGCGACTTACGGGCTGTAAGAATAACAACAGCTTGCGCGCGAGGCGTCTTATGAGCTGTGTGAATAATAAAGGCCTGCGCGTGAGGCGACTTACGGGCTGTAAGAATAACAACAGCTTGCGCGCGAGGCGTCTTATGAGCTGTGAATAATAAAGCCTGCGCGTGAGGCGACTTACGGGCTACTTTATGTCGCGCCACGTGCAGATGTTGCATGCACGTGCGCGTAGACTTTGACATGTGCGAGCATGTGATGCGTAAGCATGTGATGCGTAAGCATGTGATGCGTAAGCATGTGATGCGTAAGCATGTGTAATATGCGTGAGCATATGTGATGCGTGAACATATGGTATGAGGATTCCCAACCCCTAAGTTTGGCGTGTAGCCATATGGGATCTTAGGAGGATTCCAACCTTGCAGTTTGGCGCGTAGCCATATGGGATATTAGGGGGATTCCCAACCTTGAAGTTTGGCGCTTAGCCATATGGGATATTAGGAGGATTCCAAACCTTGAAGTTTGGCGCGTAGCCATATGGGATATTAGGAGGATTCCCAACCTTGAAGTTTGGCGCGTAGCCATATGGGATATTAGGAGGATTCCCAACCTTGGCGCGTAGCCATATGGGATATTAGGAGGATTCCCAACCTTGAAGTTTGGCGCGTAGCCATATGGGATATTAGGAGGATTCCCAACCTTGAAGTTTGGCGCGTAGCCATATGAGATATTAGGAGGATTCCCAACCTTGAAGTTTGGCGCGTAGCCATATGGGATATTAGGAGGATTCCCAACCTTGGCGCGTAGCCATATGGGATATTAGGAGGATTCCCAACCTTGAAGTTTGGCGCGTAGCCATATGGGATATTAGGAGGATCCCCAACCTTGGCGCGTAGCCATATGGGATATTAGGAGAATTCCCAACCTTGAAGTTTGGCGCGTAGCCATATGGGATATTAGGAGGATTCCCAACCTTGAAGTTTGGCGCCTAGCCATATGGGATATTAGGAGGATTCCCAACCTTGAAGTTTGGCGCGTAGCCATATGGGATATTAGGAGGATTCCCAACCTTGAAGTTTGGCGCGTAGCCATATGGGATATTAGGAGGATTCCCAACCTTGGCGCGTAGCCATATGGGATATTAGGAGGATTCCCAACCTTGAAGTTTGGCGCGTAGCCATATGGGATATTAGGAGGATCCCCAACCTTGGCGCGTAGCCATATGGGATATTAGGAGGATTCCCAACCTTGAAGTTTGGCGCGTAGCCATATGGGATATTAGGAGGATTCCCAACCTTGAAGTTTGGCGCGTAGCCTGATGCGCGCATGCACGGCGATAGAGTGGTGACTCGCGAGTGCGTGTGCATGGCGGAGGTCTCTTGCGCAAAACCCAGATGGTGGTTTCCGCGGCGGCACATGCACGGCTGCGGAGTGAGAACCCCCCGGGCGTGCGTACATGGCGGCGGAAGTCTAGTAACTTCTGGATCTGCAATTTAAGAGTCAGATCTGCAACTTTAGACCTAAAATCCAGGTCTGTAATCTAGACCTAGATCTGTAAATCAGATCTGGACAGATCTGAAGATTCGGAGCAGATTTAAAACCATCACAGATTCGGAGATCCTGAATCACAGATTCACAAATTCGGAGATCTGATCATTCGTATCACGGATTTTCCTTCTTGCCCAGATCTGGAAGCCTCTTTTTAGATCTATGGATCTTT
>NW_027500724.1:0-95366 GCF_021521415.1 Bidens hawaiensis | reverse complement strand
ACTCATTTGGATATTCGCAATCCGCATAATGTTTTGGATAATCTGGTTCAGTTCGTTTTTCGGTTAAATGTTTAATTCGGCTTAAAACGAGGCTAAAACGGTGGTTTTTCGGCTTAAAAATGAAATTTATATAAAACCGATTTAAAAACTTTAAAAACTTAAATCATGACATTTATTAACTTAAAACATCATATTATTAATTATCGCGCATCTTTTTCGGCTTGATCGATCATCTCTTGCTCGGTTTGGTATTGAAGGTTTCGTTTAGTGTACCGACGTACCATTAAATCGAAATTCTTTTTCTGTGCCGTACATTACTTATCCCGAAGCATTAATGCTTCGTAACATCACTAAATATTATATATATCGTCTATACATGAACCCTCGATTCGTTCGGGTTTCAATAACTGTCGATCGATTAATCGCATAATCAATACGCTGAATTATATATTCACGTACAATCAATACAGTGAACCCTGTATTCTCGAATAATTACTATGGTAATTCATGTACCAGACATTAAATATGACGTAACTATTGTCTACCGGTTAGGGTATACCGGGTTTCGCCGGAATCGTTACACTGGGTGATGCCTCTTCTTTAAGCCACCCTCATTGATCATAAGAACGGGTAAAACCTTTTTACCCATGCCGGCTTCGGCTGTCTTAAGCATTGCGTGAAGCTCACCAATGCTTTTGTCCCATCCGTTCATGTTGTAGTTCATGACGAATGTCTCAAACCTTTTAGTTAGGCCGTTCAGGATCAAATCCATGGCTAACTCTTTTGATACGGGACAATTAAGCCGTTCAAGCCGATCAATGTGGCTTTTCATCTTAAGCACATAAGATGATACGGATTGGGTTTCTTCCATATGACATGCATGAAGTGCTCGAACCGTTTCGAAGAGCTCCACCCTAGCTTGAGTAAGGAACATTTCCTTAACTTGGGTGATCATGTCATACGCCCCATGATTCTCGAAATCCTTTTGTATCTCGGGAATCATTGTTCCCAACACGACGCAAGAAACTTGCACGAATCCTCGGTGTATTTTAGCCAATCCGTATAGGCATCCAAGTTGTTGACATTGGGTTCATCGGGAATAGGATAGTCTAATATATAGGACTTCTTCTCTTGCTTAAGAACAATTCTCAAGTTTTGATACCAGTCTATAAAGTTTTTAAAGTTTAGACGATTCTTATCCAGAATGGATCTAAGTGATAGATTATGCACATGAGGGATAATAGCGTTCTGTGGATTGTTGATTGCGGCCATCTATAAAAGAATTTAACGAAGTTCAATTTAGTATTTTCGATATCAATAAATTTTAATTTTTATTACCCTTTAATGTCTCCAAGACAATTAATGATTAAAATCTAGAATCCAACGTTTCATTCAAATAGTAGTTAGGTGACCTTTATCCTACTATTCAAATTAACAAGGTAGTCAACGTTTGACAATTGCAACCCTTTGCAACTTCTAGTTTTATGGGATCGGTTAAACATCATATGTTTTGTTGGCATGTTTAATCCCATCAACACCTTTGAACGCCATGTGTCGGTGACCCTATTCACATGGTTTCCAAGTGAAGTCTTCCTACTTACACACACGTGTGAGTTTACACATACAAGTGGTTAGGTGACCCTCATTCCAAAAGTATTGTAAAACCACCTTAAGATCACAAGTTTTCTTAAATGCGGTTAGGTGACCCTTACCCCACATCAAGTCTACAGGTGACTTAAATATAAAAGGATGGTGTTCAACTTGTTTTGAAGGGATTTTAGTTTTCAAAATTCTAGATTGGAAAACTATTTAATGTACCTTCCATTTGCATGCATTCAAATGTATGGTAACTTTGAAAACCGCTTTTCAAATTCCTTTATTTTATTATGAAATCATTAATAGTTAATAAAACCAATTTTATCACTTAATAATTTCAAAGGAATCAGTTTTATGCTAGTTTTCGATTTTAATTGTTAACATCCAATCATGATAAAACAATAAACATAAATTAACCACACAAGCATAAAATACAAATACAAGTCCACAACCATAACCACCTAGAATGACAACACTTGTTGACCGAAACAAGTGTGCCAAAAGGTCTCTCCTAAGGGACGAGAATGACACAAGGCATATGCCGGTGAACTCCCACTTGATCCCGCATCCATATACTTCAAGTGTCCATCTTGTGTTGTGACTCTTCTACTTTATTTGGGCTTCCATTTGGGCTCCAACTTCAGCTCCTAGCTTCCATGGGCCTCCAAGTTTGGGCTTTGGCCATTGGGCTAAAATCCCATCTTGGACTATGAAGTCCATTAAGGCCCAAAAGCAAAACCGTAACTTTGTTGCTTCTTCTTTTACTGTGACACCCGGTAAATTCCCAATCCCTTAAACCAAGTAATCAACCTAAATATTAGGTAATTGTTATGTGCGCCCTGCGCGGAGCGCGCCATGTTAATCAGCGCGGGCATATTATGTGCGCCCTGCGCGAGCGCGCCATGTTAAGAACCAGCGTGGGCATATGTTATATGCGCCATGCGCGAATGTTTTGGCTTTATGTTTTCATGTACCTTAACGTTATGTTGTCTAATGAGTTGACCATCCCGCATGATGCTAAGGCGGGTGCATCCTAAATCGTTTATGCGCGTGCGGAAGGGAACTAACCTCCCCGCATGGCGGGAACATTGAGAGCTAGTTTGTCTGAAGCTCCAAGATGGAATTGACTTCAACATAACTGATCACTATGTTGAAATACCAAGACCACCTGGAGAATCTACAAATGAAACTCAATGTCCTAACTGCGAGAAGGTTACGCACCTACCCGCAGCAAAGAAATGTCCTTCACGCAGAAAGCTATGCGCACAAAGTGATACGCACAGAACACTTAGTCTATTCTCCAGACGTAAGGAGATTACTCCCGCCCAAAAGGAAACAGTAGCGTGTTTCAGAGATTTTCCACTTTTTACTGTACACTGACAAAAGTATATGAAAAAGCACACTGTAACATGAAAAGTCAACTGTCAGCCACCCCATTCTCACCAACCCCAGACCTGCATGTCCTGACCAAATCAAATCAAAATCTTTTATCCACTACTCCACTTTTAAATAAATAATAATAATTTCCATACCTTATCATTATTACACCTAGATATGAAAAGATTACAATCCCCTAAAGCAAGGGATTGTGTTCCCTTGAGTTTGCCTATAAATATGTAACCTAAACTATCACCCAAAACACACTTCAAACTTCTCCCTTAAGAACTGCAACTTGCACTAATCATCTCCCAAGCATCCGTTGTTTTCGTTTCCGATCCTGTTACCAGGTAAGCCAAGAATATAACCTTGAGATCTGCTTTCCAACCCTTATATTCTCCTAATTCTTGATCTTAATATATATACTTCTTGTTATTTAATCGCATTCTAGACCTTCAATTCCGAGGCCAACACCAAGAAAACCCGAATCTCGATTAATCACTTAACAAGAACCACAGGTGAGTCTCACAGCCCCTATTCTCGCTGTTTCACTGTTTTCGGGGTGAGGGACACGTACTTAAATAATGTTTTATCATGGTATACTTACAAGCTATGCAAGCGATTATGTGTTTAAATTATATTTCATAATGAGCAATGCGAACGGTTATCTAAGGTTTTCGATGTATATGCGCTAGAACTCGAGTAAGTGATCACTTTACCATTGGAACTCTAAGGGTAGGGACTGCTGGTTTGATCCACCCACTCGTAGGGGTCGCACCTCTTTGCATGGACGAGTGCCTAGTATGGTCATGGGGCAGTACTATGGGTTTGAGCCCGCTCGTAGGGGTCGTGCCTCTTTGCATGGACGAGCGCCTTGTTTTCCGGCACAACGTCTGCGCGTAACCCGCGGGACGGTATTATTCGCTCGTAGTGGCAGCGCCACTTACACAGACGAGCACGGTTTTTCAGATGTGTCCGCGCGTAACCCGCGGGACGGTATTACTTGTTTCGCTCGTAGTGGCAGCGCCACTTACACAGACGAGCACAGTTCCCAGAAATGTTCACGCGTAACCCGCGGGACGATTTTATCAGAATGTGTTGATAGAACTATGTTTTACCAAGCATGTGTTTTAATGATGCTATCAGAATTACGTTTCAGAATGATTTTTATCAAGATTATGATGCAATACGATTTATCAAGTTACTAAAACTTGTGAACTCACTCAGTTTATACTGATTCAAATGTTTTTACGTGTCTTTCAGGAGATAACTAGGTAGCGCATGGAGTCACACTTAGAGCACCTCACGCTGAACATCTAAAACTAGCTTTTTGGAAGATTTTAGTTCTATCCCTTCGATGCGCGTGGTTGTTCCCGCCGCGCAAGGGGATACGGCGTGAAAATCTTCAACAGTTTTTATAATTGGATGTTTTTATGTAATTTTTAAACAATGTAATGTATTTGTATTAAACATTTCATGCGCAATGAAAATCTTTGAATGTTTGCAATGGCCCGTGCTTAATTATCAATCCCCACTCGCGCGCGCCCGGCTGTTTCCGCCGCTCAGGGCCGGGTGTGACAGATTGGTATCAGAGCACTGGTTATAGCGAACTAGGAAAAGAAGTTTTAACCTAGACTATAACCGTTGGGGAATCGCATGAAATATTTTTCAAAGAAAATATTTTCAAAAGAAACTATACACACACTTAGGAACACGGGTCACACAGTGTCTAGTGAATAAAGATAAAGAACATTATGTGCTCAGAGTAAATGCGCTAAGTTTAATATATTTTCATTCTCTTTTAAAGCGAGAATGCCTCCAACTAAAGCCAAGGGAATTACCATGACACCCGAGGAACTCGCGGAAATAATCGCGCAAGCGATCGCGACACATGAGGCCAGCAAGGCCGAATCAAGTCAGGGTCGTCAGAATGAGACCCCAGAACCCGAATCAGGAGCCTTGGACAAAGGATGCTCCTACAAGACATTCATGGCCTGTAAGCCTTGGCCATTCAAGGGCAACGAAGGGGCCATTGGGCTCTACAACTGGATTGACAAGATGGAGACAGTTCTCTCCATTAGCGGATGTAGTGAGAACCAGAAGGTCCTTTACGCGACCTGCATGTTCCAAGAAGCAGCTTCATCTTGGTGGAAGCTTCAAGTGAAGACCTTGGGGCGAGAAGTTGCTCTTCACAAAACCTGGGAGGAGCTGAAGGAGATGATGATGAGAAAGTTCTGCTCTCGCGCAGAAATCCAGAGTCTGCAGCAGGAATTCTGGAACCACACCATGGTAGGAACGGATATCGACGCCTACAACAACCGGTTCAACGAGCTTTGCCAGTTGGTGCCAGACATGGCAAACACGGAGGAAAAGAAGATCGAGAGGTATATCTTTGGGTTACCTCCTGTTGTTAGGGTTCCGCTCAACGCCGCAGCGCCTCCAACCTTTGATGAGGCGGGTAGCGCGGGCCATCACCCTTACAAGGGATACGGTCCGTGCGGGTATGTTAACTACGCGCGGAATCGAGCAGCGAACCTCTGATCTCAAGAGGAAGTGGAACTCTCACCACCGAGGGTCCGACTCCAAGCAACCACCGTTCAAGAAGCAGGAGAGCGTAAGGGCTTACGCGATCCAAGCCGCGGAGCCATCAAGGAAAGGATACAGCGGGCCTCGCCCATGGTGCAACAAATGCAAGTATCACCACGAGGGTGAATGCGCAAGAATCGAATGTGCCAAATGTGGCAGACCAGGGCACAAGACGATGAATTGCCGTGTCAGAGAAGCTGGAGCGAGCGACAACTGCTACGCATGCGGGAAGCCAGGGCATTTTAGTCGGGATTGCCCGCAAAAGGGAAACCAAGCTCGCGGGAGAGCTTTTGTGATCGGCGCGGGCGAAGCTAAAGAAGAGCCGAATGTGGTAACCGGTACGTTTTTGCTTAACGGCCATTTTGCATCTGTTTTATTTGATACTGGCGCTGACCTAAGTTTTATATCCGCTGAGTTTAAAAACTCCCTAGGCCTAGCAAGCAGTAGGCTAGACACGCCTTATACTATAGAACTAGCCAATGGTAGGCAGTTATGCGCGAACGAAAGAACTGAACAATGTGTAATAGTCATGGGAGGTCACGGGTTCAATATTAATTTGTTGCCAATAGACTTGGGAAGTTTTGACATTGTGGTAGGTATGGATTGGTTAGTCGAGAACCACGCGAAAGTTATTTGCCATGAGAAGCAGGTTCGGGTCCCACTGTTGAACGGAGAAACCTTGGTGATTCAAGGGGAAAGAAGGGGAGTTGCGACGAAACTAATTTCGTGCCTAAAAGCGCGCAAGTGCCTAAGGAAAGGGTGCTACGCCTTACTGGCGCATGTTGTAGAGAAGAAAGGAGATGAACGAAGAATTGAAGACTTACCAGTAGTGCGCGAATTTCCAGAAGTTTTCCCTGAAGATTTGCCCGGATTACCGCCGCCGCGACAAGTCGAATTTCGTATTGATTTAACCCCAGGAGCTGCGCCAGTAGCTCGAGCGCCTTATCGATTAGCTCCATCTGAGATGCAAGAGCTATCCAATCAGTTACAGGAACTATTGGATAAGGGTTTCATACGCCCAAGCTTTTCACCTTGGGGAGCTCCAGTGCTGTTTGTTAAGAAGAAGGATGGTTCTTTCCGGATGTGTATTGACTATAGGGAGCTGAACAAGCTGACAGTCAAGAATCGGTACCCCTTACCGAGGATTGACGACTTATTTGACCAGTTGCAGGGATCCAGTTATTATTCGAAGATAGATCTACGGTCAGGATACCACCAACTTAGGGTCCATGAGGAAGATGTGCCGAAAACAGCCTTCCGAACTAGATACGGCCATTATGAGTTCTTAGTGATGCCTTTCGGACTAACTAATGCGCCGGCTGTGTTCATGGATCTGATGAACCGCGTGTGCAAACCATACTTGGACAAGTTTGTGATTGTGTTTATAGATGATATTCTGATTTACTCTCGGACCAAGGCCGAGCATGAGCAACACCTGAGATTGATTTTGGAATTGTTGAGGAAAGAAAAGTTGTATGCGAAGTTTTCCAAGTGCGAGTTTTGGCTTAGAGAAGTTCATTTTCTCGGTCACGTTGTAAACGAGAAAGGAATACACGTTGATCCTTCCAAAGTCAAGGCCATCGAAAACTGGGAAGCGCCAAAAACCCCAACTGAGGTGAGGCAATTCCTAGGACTAGCTGGCTACTATCGACGCTTCATTGAGAACTTCTCCAAGATAGCTCTACCACTGACCGCGCTAACTCAGAAAGACAAGAAGTTTGTTTGGGGCGAAAATCAGGAAGCGGCATTTCAAATGTTAAAACAGAAATTATGTAGTGCGCCAATTTTGTCTTTACCCGAGGGGACGGATGACATCGTCGTTTACTGCGACGCTTCACATCAGGGACTCGGATGTGTCCTTATGCAGCGAGACAAAGTCATAGCGTATGCCTCGCGCCAACTCAAGACCAATGAAAAGAACTACACAACGCATGATCTGGAACTTGGAGCGGTTGTCTTCGCGCTAAAGATTTGGCGCCATTACCTCTACGGTACAAAGTGTATAATCTTTACGGATCACAAGAGCCTTCAACATATATTTGATCAAAAGGATTTAAACATGAGGCAACGAAGATGGGTGGAGTTGTTGAATGATTATGATTGTGAAATTAAGTACCACCCTGGAAAGGCGAATGTGGTAGCAGACGCGCTAAGTAGGAAGGAGCGAATAAAAACGCTACGAGTCAAAGCTCTAAGGTTGACCATTCGCGCAGATCTCTCTACCCGCATCCGAGACGCTCAGCAAGAAGCCTTGAAACCAGAGTTTGTTAAAAACGAATCCCTTGGGGGTATGATTAAGGATTTGGAGCTCAAAGAGAACGACACTCGGTATTTTGCTAACCGCATATGGGTCCCTCTAAAGGGAGGATTGCGCGAGCAAGTATTAAACGAAGCTCACAAGACGCGGTATTCCGTACATCCTGGCCAGACAAGATGTACCAAGATGTTAAAGCGCTGTATTGGTGGCCCAATCTTAAAGGCGCCATCGCGACGTATGTCAGTAAGTGCCTGACGTGTTCGAAGGTAAAGGCTGAATACCAGAAACCATCAGGGTTGCTTCAACAGCCAGAAATTCCCATGTGGAAGTGGGAACAAATCTCTATGGACTTCATCACCAAATTGCCAAGGACACCTGGGGGTTACGACATGATCTGGGTTATTGTGGATCGGCTAACTAAGTCAGCGCACTTCCTGCCGATCAAGGAAACCGATAAGATGGAAAAGTTAGCCCGATTGTATATTCGAGAAGTAGTTTCAAAACATGGAGTCCCAGTGTCCATCATTTCTGATAGAGATAGTCGGTTCACATCAAGGTTTTGGAGATCGTTACAAGGAGCTCTAGGTACTCGCCTTGATATGAGTACAGCTTATCATCCTCAAACGGATGGGCAAAGCGAGCGAACAATCCAGACATTGGAAGATATGCTACGCGCGTGCGCGATCGATTTCGGAGGTAGCTGGGATACTCATCTCCCATTGGTTGAATTTTCTTACAACAACAGCTATCACACAAGCCTCAAGGCTGCGCCGTTTGAAGCTTTGTATGGGCGCAAGTGTAGATCCCCACTGTGCTGGGCTGAAGTGGGTGACAAGCAAATGACTGGTCCAGAATTGATCCAAGAAACAACAGACAAGATTTTTCAGATACGGGATCGCCTTAAGACAGCGCGCGACAGACAGAAGAGCTACGCAGATGTGCGAAGGAAACCGTTGGAGTTTCAAGTAGGGGATAGAGTACTTTTGAAAGTCTCTCCATGGAAAGGAGTCCCCCGTTTCGGCAAGCGAGGAAAGTTGAATCCGCACTACATTGGACCATTTGAGATCCTGGAAAGGATCGGTCCGGTTGCTTATAAACTCCGTTTACCCGCCGAACTCAGTGGAGTTCATGATACGTTTCATGTGTCCAACCTCAAAAAGTGCTTATCTGACGAAACGTTGATTTTGCCGTTGGAAGAGATTCACATCGACAAACAGCTGCACTTCGTAGAAGAACCTATAGCAGTAACCGGTTGGAAAGAACAAAAGTTGCGCAGAAGCAAAATCAAGTTAGTAAAGGTTCAATGGAAATCAAGGCGTGGGCCTGAATTCACTTGGGAAAGAGAAGATCAAATACGCAAGAAATACCCACACCTCTTTCAGAGCATGGCTTCTGCCAGCAACATCTCCTAAATTTCGGGACGAAATTTGCTTAACAGGGAGAGAATGTGACACCCGGTAAATTCCCAATCCCTTAAACCAAGTAATCAACCTAAATATTAGGTAATTGTTATGTGCGCCCTGCGCGAGCGCGCCATGTTAATCAGCGCGGGCATATTATGTGCGCCCTGCGCGAGCGCGCCATGTTAAGAACCAGCGTGGGCATATGTTATATGCGCCATGCGCGAATGTTTTGGCTTTATGTTTTCATGTACCTTAACGTTATGTTGTCTAATGAGTTGACCATCCCGCATGATGCTAAGGCGGGTGCATCCTAAATCGTTTATGCGCGTGCGGAAGGGAACTAACCTCCCCGCATGGCGGGAACATTGAGAGCTAGTTTGTCTGAAGCTCCAAGATGGAATTGACTTCAACATAACTGATCACTATGTTGAAATACCAAGACCACCTGGAGAATCTACAAATGAAACTCAATGTCCTAACTGCGAGAAGGTTACGCACCTACCCGCAGCAAAGAAATGTCCTTCACGCAGAAAGCTATGCGCACAAAGTGATACGCACAGAACACTTAGTCTATTCTCCAGACGTAAGGAGATTACTCCCGCCCAAAAGGAAACAGTAGCGTGTTTCAGAGATTTTCCACTTTTTACTGTACACTGACAAAAGTACCTGAAAAAGCACACTGTAACATGAAAAGTCAACTGTCAGCCACCCCATTCTCACCAACCCCAGACCTGCATGTCCTGACCAAATCAAATCAAAATCTTTTATCCACTACTCCACTTTTAAATAAATAATAATAATTTCCATACCTTATCATTATTACACCTAGATATGAAAAGATTACAATCCCCTAAAGCAAGGGATTGTGTTCCCTTGAGTTTGCCTATAAATATGTAACCTAAACTATCACCCAAAACACACTTCAAACTTCTCCCTTAAGAACTGCAACTTGCACTAATCATCTCCCAAGCATCCGTTGTTTTCGTTTCCGATCCTGTTACCAGGTAAGCCAAGAATATAACCTTGAGATCTGCTTTCCAACCCTTATATTCTCCTAATTCTTGATCTTAATATATATACTTCTTGTTATTTAATCGCATTCTAGACCTTCAATTCCGAGGCCAACACCAAGAAAACCCGAATCTCGATTAATCCCTTAACAAGAACCACAGGTGAGTCTCACAGCCCCTATTCTCGCTGTTTTCACTGTTTTTAAACTGTTTTCGGGGCGAGGGACACGTACTTAAATAATGTTTTATCATGGTATACTTACAAGCTATGCAAGCGATTATGTGTTTAAATTATATTTCATAATGAGCAATGCGAACGGTTATCTAAGGTTTTCGATGTATGTGCGCTAGAACTCGAGTAAGTGATCACTTTACCATTGGAACTCTAAGGGTAGGGACTGCTGGTTTGATCCACCCACTTGTAGGGGTCGCACCTCTTTGCATGGACGAGTGCCTAGTATGGTCATGGGGCAGTACTATGGGTTTGAGCCCGCTCGTAGGGGTCGTGCCTCTTTGCATGGACGAGCGCCTTGTTTTCCGGCACAACGTCTGCGCGTAACCCGCGGGACGGTATTATTCGCTCGTAGTGGCAGCGCCACTTACACAGACGAGCACGGTTTTTCAGATGTGTCCGCGCGTAACCCGCGGGACGGTATTACTTGTTTCGCTCGTAGTGGCAGCGCCACTTACACAGACGAGCACAGTTCCCAGAAATGTTCACGCGTAACCCGCGGGACGATTTTATCAGAATGTGTTGATAGAACTATGTTTTACCAAGCATGTGTTTTAATGATGCTATCAGAATTACGTTTCAGAATGATTTTTATCAAGATTATGATGCAATACGATTTATCAAGTTACTAAAACTTGTGAACTCACTCAGTTTATACTGATTCAAATGTTTTTACGTGTCTTTCAGGAGATAACTAGGTAGCGCATGGAGTCACACTTAGAGCACCTCACGCTGAACATCTAAAACTAGCTTTTTGGAAGATTTTAGTTCTATCCCTTCGATGCGCGTGGTTGTTCCCGCCGCGCAAGGGGATACGGCGTGAAAATCTTCAACAGTTTTTATAATTGGATGTTTTTATGTAATTTTTAAACAATGTAATGTATTTGTATTAAACATTTCATGCGCAATGAAAATCTTTGAATGTTTGCAATGGCCCGTGCTTAATTATCAATCCCCACTCGCGCGCGCCCGGCTGTTTCCGCCGCTCAGGGCCGGGTGTGACATTTACAAAAAATATATCCTAATACATTTTTCTCTAGTAAAAGAAATACAACTAATCTACTTATTATTACAAACCAATATGAAATGAATAAATAGATTACAAACCCAAATAAATGAATATTACAACCATATTGAATAAACCGAATAAATCACAACACAAACACACATCCAAATATGCAAGGTCTTAGAAGACCAAAACGGTTCCCCTCTTACCCATAAAATTTTCGGCCAAGAGAAACAAAACCGAAAGTTTCGGGTTTTGTCCAAACAAAATAATTAATCATCCACATGACTTAATTCTTCAAGATTATCACATGCATGTAAAGTATACTCTTGATGAACCAAGGGGTAACCAAAAGCCATGTAACATCCCGAAATTTCAAAGTGATATTAATTATATTACCTACTAATAGAGGGAAAGTTTACTCGGGTTGTCAGGAAATAAATAATAGAGTAGGAGTTGGTATGGGTCGGGCTAGTGTTGGGTAATGGATGTGGGTTATGGACTTGGATTAATGGAGATGGGTTAAATGAGAGTGGGCCTTAGGTCCATGGGATTTAAGGGATATAAATATCCCCTAAACCCGAAATATCTTTCATTCTATTTGTTTTCTAACACCCCAAAACACACACACCACACACCACAACTTCGCCGGCCGGGCCAAGGGAAGAATTGGGCAGATCCGAGAGAGAGAGAGAGAGCGGTTGGTTGTGATTAACAAGTAAACAAGATCCAAACAAAGCTCAAAAAGGTATGATTCTTGATCTTTGAAGTTTAAAGATCCAAGCTTTTAGTGTATAAGCGACCGAAAATGGTCGGGAAGCGTAGTGGGTGATATTGAATCATAGAAAGGGTGTTAAAATCGCTCAAAATGCTAGAAAGAAACCAAACAGCGGCTGTCTGGGCAACTTCGCCTGCATCTGGGCAACTTCGCCTTCAAAGCGATGAACTTCGCCTGCAAGCTAAGTTCGCCTGATGAACTTCGCCTGCAAGCTAAGTTCGCCTGATGGCAACTTCGCTGTAAAGTTAAGTTCGCCAAACTGGTAACTTCGCCTGAGGCCAAGTTCGCCTGATGACAACTTCGCCTGAAGCCAAGTTCGCCTGATGACAACTTCGCCTGAAGCCAAGTTCGCCTGATGACAACTTCGCTGTAAAGCTAAGTTCGCCTAAGGTTTAACTTCGCCTAAAGCCAAGTTCGCCTAAGGTTTAACTTCGCCAAAAGCCAAGTTCGCCTGAGGTTTAACTTCGCCTAAAGCCAAGTTCGATTAGAAAATAAATTAAAAGCGATAAGTTAAAGTAAGCTAATACTAGGCCACCAGATTAGATCAGGCGAGTATTGATACGTGTAACTTGTACAGTCAGCCGAGCTCAGTTAAAGAAGGGATTTACAGCTATCAGAAAAAGAAGCGGAGTTCAGGTGAGTTTCTAGCCCCATTCCTTGTTATGTTTTCGGGGCTGTGTGCATACTCAATGTGTTTGTTAATACACTTATCCTAAGAGATAAGTGTATGCCTTATGTGGATAATGTGAAATGTATGAATGATTGCTTGATGGTACGTGAACGATCTTCGGATATTGCACGTACTGTCAGGTTCTAACGCTATGTATAAGGTAAGTACGTTATGTATGTTTATGTGTATGAACATGATAGAGATAATAGAAGAAAGAAATGATAATGTATGGTTGTATGGTTACGAAAAGGGTACCGAGCCCTAATAATACTCGAGGTATGATGTATGGCTGTATGGTTACGAAAAGGGTACCGAGCCCTACTAATACTCGAGGTATGATGTATGGTTGTATGGTAACGAAGAGGGAATCGAACCCTACTAATATTCGAGAACTAGGGAACCGAACCCTACTAATATTCGATATTGCACGTACTGTCAGGATAAATAAAGATATTAATATTGTATGTAATGTAAGGATTATGTATGAACATTATGAATGAAAGCTTGTCGGTACGTGAACGATCTTCGGATATTGCACGTATCGTCAAGGGAAGTGAATAGCTCCTTACTTGGATATTAAATAATAACTTATAGATAGTGTTCCTTCTATGGAAAGTATAGTGTTCCTTCTATGGAAAGCATAGTGTTCCTTCTATGGAAAGTATAGTGTTCCTTCTATGGATAGTAAAGTGTTCCTTCTATGGAAAGTAACAGAGTGTTCCTCCTATGGAAATTATATATAGTATGGTAATGGTAATGGATCTTTTAATAGATATTACGTGACGATCCTCCTATGGATATTTATACGAGGGTAAGGTAGTAATATGTGTCTTCGGATACGGGAAGAAATATATGGGAATAAATTGTATGTTGCCTGATTAACTAGAACTCACTCAGCGTAGCTGACTTTTAGTATGCACGCAGGTGAGCTGATTATAGAGTTAGCATGAGGATGACACACGGCATGGATTGAACGGCTGGCATCTGAAGAAAGAAGTAAAGATGTTTTAAAAATAAAGTTTAGTGTTATGGTATCAAAGAAAAGATTTAATGTTTTGTAACAAATGATTTATGTTTTATATTCCGCGAAAAGTTTAAAAAAAACTCTGATTTGAAGAACTGTGTTTATGAGTAAATCCGACGCTAAAGTAGGGTCACCGGGTTCGGGGCCTTACAAGTTGGTATCAGAGCATAAGTTTGAGAGATTTAAGCATCCTACATGCTTAGACTCGAACAGAGAATGGGATTTAAGTAAGAAAAGAAAGAAGATGCCAGTTCAAGAATGCCATGTGTCGCTCAAGCAAAATCAGTAAAGGTAAGGTGTATGATTAAATGATATATGTTAATGAGAAAGAAAAGATACGTGAACGACAGGGATAGGAATAATTAATTGTTTGATTTGACAAACTGCTTAAGTAGAACCAGCACAAATAGACTCATAAAGGGAAGTGTATGGGACACGGAAAGTAACGTGATCAGCTAATCACAACTGGCCACTGTGATTACCTGTTAGCCTTACTATCCTTGTACTAAACGGTTCCTGGAGTGATGATGTTTGTGTTTTCCCTTAGAATACAATGGCTGGAGCTGGAGACATTGTTGGAGCTGGAGGTCGCACCGGACGACGCGGCAGGCCTCGTCGTGTCCAGCAACCTTCGGTTGAGACAGCTTCCAACACCGAAGCTGAAGGAAGCGCAGCGGGAAGAAACCCGAAAAAACAATGAAGGAGTTCAACTGGATCCCGCCATTCAAGCAGCTATTGTTCAAGCTGTGGCCACTGCTGTGAAGAATATTACCCCGGGAAGGTCTGCTGGAAGCCGTGAAAGAACCGTTGAAGGAGCAGGTGGTAATAATAGAAAGGATGACGAGAGGGAAAGGGGTGACTCAAGTGAGGTAAGATCTGTGAAAGATGATGATAGGAAGAGGGGCCGAGGCGGTTGCAACTATAGGTCCTTCAAAGGTTGTGACCCACCTAAGCTGACTGGTTTAGGAGACGCAATCGCTACTCTTCAATGGATAACCGCCATGGATAAGGTTATCCGCATTAGCGAGTGCCGTCCTGACCAAGCTGTCGGTTATGCCACCCAATCATTTGAAGATGAAGCTATGTATTGGTGGGAGAGTGTGGAGCAGAGGAAGACCCGTGAAGAAATCAAGGCGATGAGATGGAATGACCTAAAAGACATGGTGATGAAGAGGTTCTGCGCTGATACAAAAGTTGAAAGAGTGGAGATGAAGTTTCTGAACTTGAAAGCGGGAGAGATGACACAACGGGAGTATACTACTGAATTCAACCGCATGTCTAGGTTGGTACCTAACATGGTGAACACCGAAGCTAAAAGGATCAAGTGTTACGTAAGGGGACTTCCACGAATGTTCGCACTTTGGTTAAGTCTAGTAAGCCCGCAACATTTGACTCGGCCGTGGAATTGGCCGAGATGATTTATGAGGACCTTGCCAGCTGTGAAGAGGAGAAGATGGAACCGAAGAAAAAGAACCCAACCCCAGAACCAAAGGAAGCCAATGAGGTGGATCCACGCAAGAAGAAGGCAAGGCAGAAGGGGTTCACTGCTTGTGAAAAATGTGGGAAGAGACACTCCGGAGAGTGCAGAATGGGATTAGGTGTTTGCTACAGGTGTGGAAGAGCAGGACATTCCTCTTGGGAATGTAATGATTACCATAGGTGTCACAACTGTGGAGGACGTGGGCACCTAGCAAGGGATTGCAAGAAGCCAAAGGGAGGACATGAAGGAGAGAAGAGTGCTTGAGGTTAAACAGATTCCTCCGTATGCTTAGAGAAGCCATTCAAGAAGGCTAGATGCTAGCCATAAGTATTAAATCTATGTGTAACTTATTGATGACTCGATGCGTGTTGTTTTATGTTGAAGTTTAGACTGGTGTTTATTAATTATGGCACGAATTGTCTGAATGCATGTTAGTCATGATAAATTGTTGTGTTGTGATAGAGTGTCGACTTAGGTTTTAGCATTAATATGATATAAGACAAAGCCTTTTGAAGATCGAAACGAGACTTGGTACATTGGGGGCCTCATGGACAAGCTACCGTAATAGCTAAAGCATATGAATACCACTCGATGACTACAATTAAGGAGTAAGAAGGATAACCCAGAAAGCAAAGGCGATAAGGAAGTGTTCGTTTCACAAGGAACAAGTTAGGTTTCGGGGACGAAACCTCTTTAAGGAGGGAAGACTTGTAACATCCCGAAATTTCAAAGTGATATTAATTATATTACTTACTAATAGAGGGAAAGTTTACTCGGGTTGTCAGGAAATAAATAATAGAGTAGGAGTTGGTATGGGTCGGGCTAGTGTTGGGTAATGGATGTGGGTTATGGACTTGGATTAATGGAGATGGGTTTAAATGAGAGTGGGCCTTAGGTCCATGGGATTTAAGGGATATAAATATCCCCTAAACCCAAAATATCTTTCATTCTATTTGTTTTCTAACACCCCAAAAACACACACACCACACACCACAACTTCGCCGGCCGGGCCAAGGGAAGAATCGGGCAGATCCGAGAGAGAGAGAGAGAGCGGTTGGTTGTGATTAACAAGTAAACAAGATCCAAACAAAGCTCAAAAAGGTATGATTCTTGATCTTTGAAGTTTAAAGATCCAAGCTTTTAGTGTATAAGCGACCGAAAATGGTCGGGAAGCGTAAGTGGGTGATATTGAATCATAGAAAGGGTGTTAAAATCGCTCAAAATGCTGGAAAGAAACCGAACAGCGGCTGTCTGGGCAACTTCGCCTGCATCTGGGCAACTTCGCCTTCAAAGCGATGAACTTCGCCTGCAAGCTAAGTTCGCCTGATGGCAACTTCGCTGTAAAGTTAAGTTCGCCTAACTGGTAACTTCGCCTGAGGCCAAGTTCACCTGATGACAACTTCGCCTAAAGCCAAGTTCGCCTGATGACAACTTCGCCTGAAGCCAAGTTCGCCTGATGACAACTTCGCTGTAAAGCTAAGTTCGCCTAAGGTTTAACTTCGCCTAAAGCCAAGTTCGCCTAAGGTTTAACTTCGCCTAAAGCCAAGTTCGCCTGAGGTTTAACTTCACCTAAAGCCAAGTTCGATTAGAAAATAAATTAAAAGCGATAAGTTAAAGTAAGCTAATACTAGGCCACCAGATTAGATCAGGCGAGTATTGATACGTGTAACTTGTACAGTCAGCCGAGCTCAGTTAAAGAAGGGATTTACAGCTATCAGATAAAGAAGCAGAGTTCAGGTGAGTTTCTAGCCCCATTCCTTGTTATGTTTTCGGGGCTGTGTGCATACTCAATATGTTTGTTAATACACTTATCCTAAGAGATAAGTGTATGCCTTATGTGGATAATGTGAAATGTATGAATGATTGCTTGATGGTACGTGAACGATCTTCGGATATTGCACGTACTGTCAGGTTGTAACGCTATGTATAAGGTAAGTATGTTATGTATGTTTATGTGTATGAACATGATAGAGATAATAGAAGAAAGAAATGATAATGTATGGTTGTATGGTTACGAAAAGGGTACCGAGCCCTAATAATATTCGAGGTATGATGTATGGCTGTATGGTTACGAAAAGGGTACCGAGCCCCTACTAATACTCGAGGTATGATGTATGGTTGTATGGTAACGAAGAGGGAATCGAACCCTACTAATATTCGAGAACTAGGGAACCGAACCCTACTAATATTCGATATTGCACGTACTGTCGGGATAAATAAAGATATTAATATTGTATGTAATGTAAGGATGATGTATGAACATTATGAATGAAAGCTTGTCGGTACGTGAATGATCTTCGGATATTGCACGTATCGTCAAGGGAAGTGAATAGCTCCTTACATGGATATTAAATAATAACTTATAGATAGTGTTCCTTCTATGGAAAGTATAGTGTTCCTTCTATGAAAAGTATAGTGTTCCTTCTATGGAAAGTATAGTGTTCCTTCTATGGATAGTAAAGTGTTCCTTCTATGGAAAGTATACAGAGTGTTACTCCTATGGAAATTATATATAGTATGGTAATGGTAATGGTTCTTTTAATAGATATTACGTGACGATCCTCCTATGGATATTTATACGAGGGTAAGGTAGTAATATGTGTCTTCGGATACGGGAAGAAATATATGGGAATAAATTGTATGTTGCCTGATTAACTAGAACTCACTCAGCGTAGCTGACTTTTAGTATGCACGCAGGTGAGCTGATTATAGAGTTAGCATGAGGATGACACACGGCATGGATTGAACGGCTGGCATCTGAAGAAAGAAGTAAAGATGTTTTAAAAATAAAGTTTTGTGTTATGGTATCAAAGAAAAGATTTAATGTTTTGTAACAAATGATTGATGTTTTATATTCCGCGAAAAGTTTAAAAAAAACTCTGATTTGAAGAACTGTGTTTATGAGTAAATCCGACGCTAAAGTAGGGTCACCGGGTTCGGGGCCTTACAAGCCAAAAAACTTTCGGCCATATGGTGAAACACACCATAAAAACCGAAAATTTTAGATCTATGAAGCATGTATCCGTATAAGCGGCTCTTGATGCCATTGTTGGGTTTTAACAAGATTATCAAAGTCCATATAACCCATTATATGTTAAAACACAGCGGATAATAAAGTTTTAAATCTTGTTAGTTTGATAAATATAAAACCGATTTTATATAGATTAACCCAATGCCCGGATCCATATACAAAATACATGCTATCAAAAAAACCATAGGGTGTTGCATGAATCATACCTTCAAGTCCGAAAGATAAAGAGGATGAAAGATATGAACGGCTAGATTCCAATGGAGGAAACCTCAAGCTTGTATACCCAACGAGCTCCAACAAACACCTTGGTTGCTAGGGTCCTAACACTTGCAAAAACAAACCCTTTATTATTATTCTTCTTCTTGTTCACTGGTCAAAAATGAGGAGAGAAAGAGAGAAGAGATGTGTGTGAGAGAGAAGGTGTAAAAATTATTCACCCAAGAATAGTAATCTTCCCACCCAAATTTCAAATCCCCTTTTAATTACTTACAATTATTTACTCATAATATTTATGTTATAAAACATATCATAAGTAACATGCAATATGTTATTTAACCAATTTAAATAACATCTTTCAAAATATAAATTATCCATATAATTTATTTAACACACAAATGCAAATATTTAGAAAACCATTTTCCAAATATTATATGTGTTGATAATCATTGCTTAGATCACATCTAATAATAATTATCGTGGTGTTTGTCTAGCTTGTTATTGTGTATGACCTGACTTGGATCAATACGTACTAGCCACATCAACTCTAATATGTGTCTTGGGCAGATCGATTCCAACAAGCCTCCAGTCAACAATCAACAAACTATGCCTCAGACTCAAAATTTTCAAAGAAATAACAACCAAAACCTTCAAACTGCTCCTACTAACCAAAATAGAAACAATCAAAATCAACCAAGAAATCAAGGGAATGTAGCTTTGGCTGCATAGCATGAGGGTGATTTTGATTGGAGCAATCATGAAGAGGACATTGCTGATGACATCAAGAGGGAAAATGTTGCACTTATGGCTTTGATTGAGAAAGAGGTTGGAACATCATCTCAGGTACACTCTACTCCTACAGTTGATTTACATGAAACTATAAATGAGTTAACTATAAAAGTAGGCAAGCTGGAGGGTGAGTGTTTTAGGAAACAAAGTATCATCAATGGGTATGAGGCAAGTGAACTGATTAATGAAGAAAAGATAAAGAGTTTGGAAGATGATTGTATGATTAGTTACAGAGCTCAAACAAGATACATCACTGAGATAGATGGACTGAAAAAGATGATTGTTGAAGGAAAGGTGCAGAATACAAAATTGCAAGTTAAGAATGAATTTTTTAAAAACTTGGTTTCCACTTGAAACATCTGTGGTATTCTAAATTAAGTAAAAGAGAAATACAAGTACAAGGCAGTTCCACCACCATTCAACAACAATTTTATGCCAAAAGTTGAAAAAGAGAAAAGAGATAGTTATCTCCAGCCGTTTAGAGAAGTGTTTAAAGATAAAGAAGAACTTGTTGATCTCTACAAGAATGTTGAGGTAAATGAAGAAGGAGAGTTTGTGATCAAAGATGAAGTGAGAGAAGAATAATCCATTAGAGTGCAAGTTTTAGAAGATGATTTTGATCTTGAAGATTTGAATGAAGATGATTTAAGTGATCTAAGTGATCAGATCACTGAGGAAGAAATCAAGACTACTGATAGAGTTAGAAGATTAAAGAAACCAGAATCAATTGACAAACTTCCATTGTATCCACCTGTCACACCAAGAATGAAGTAGCAGAATGAAAGAATGAAAAGAGAGCATGTGTCTTTTGATATTTGTGATAGGAAGAAGATAAGCTAAAATGTAGTGAGGCCTCCAAGCAAGTCTGTGTTGGAAAGGATAAAACAAAACAACAAGAAAAAGGTGACTGAAACTGTTGATGTTGAAAACTTTATCCCTGTTTATCCAGTCTTTTCTAGTCATGAGGTGCTTGATATTGGAGAAGTGGAGACTTTGGAATAATATGAGAAGAGGCAGTCAAGATATAAAGAAAGTACTGATGAAGAACCATTGATTATGGAGAAGATTGTATTTGTCAAAAGCAAAACTGAAAGACAAGACATCAAGATTGAGAAACGTACACTTCTCAATTGATTTTGATGGATTGAAAAATTAGAAGACTCTTGGAGTCAAAGAACCTAAACCAAGTGAAAGGTTCAAGAAAGAAATTGAACATGAAAAATACAAGGGAAAGGTTGGGTGTAAGAAATGTGATGAATATGGTCATCACACTAACTCATGTAATAAGAGATTCAAATTCAAACCCTTTCATGTCCCAAATGAAACAAAGTATGGACAATACTTTGTTTTGTACAAGCAAAAGTATGATGCATACCTGGGAAAAGGAAAGGTGTGTGGAAATGAAACAATAAGTAAAGATAGTTTGAAATCAGCCGAGGAGACAAGAAAAGAAAAGAATACTGAAGTCAAGACAAAGAGACCTGTGACTAAATCAGCAAGAAGAAGCATGTCTCCTAAGAAGTCTGAGAAGGTTGTGAAAAAGAGTGTTCAACCCTTGAGAATAATCCCCAACAAGGATACACAATCTATGAAGTCTGATGATTCTCAAGGATCACCAAGAAGTGAGAAAACAAGAAACAGGGTTATCTTCCCTAGAAAGAAACCAACTGAACTCACTGGTGATGAAAAATATCTTTTGAAACATGATTATGAACCTCAATGTTTTCTTTGGAAACCAAAGAGTGAAACTAAAGTGGAAAAGGTTGATGATGTAAGAAATTATTCAGAAAAGAAAGACTATGTTGTGCAAGAAGCTAACAATGCATCTGATGAATTCAAAAACACAACTTCATTTGGGAAAACTCCAAGAGAGCGTGGTTATGAAACTGACAATTCTGATAATCTTGAGTTAACAAATGAAGATCCTGAACCTAGAACACTCACACCCAAAGCTGCAATTAAAATTAAAACTGATGATTTGCAAGTTGAAGTAACTTACACCTCATCATCAAACTAAACACTTTCTTTGTATTGTGCAGGAACAATACAATATAGTAAATGAAGTATGGTATTTGGACAGTGGATGTTCTAGGCACATGACTTGTGACAAGAGGTCACTTGTCAACTATGAAGAGAAGTTTGAAGGGCCAGTGGCTTTTGGAAGTGATGAGAATGGTGGAAAAATAGTTGGAAAATGAATTTTAACAAATGGAAAGGTTTCATTTGTTAATGTTTTTCATGTTGAAGGTCTCCAGTATATTCTGCTAAGCATATCACAAATGTGTGATAAGGGTTACAAAGTTGGTTTTGATGACTCACATTGTTTCATCTTAAAACCTGAGTTTGTAATCCCACTTGAAATGATTATGATGATGGCCCCAAGAAATGGCAACCTATATGAGCTTAATATGAAAGAAGATGTTTCAAGGGGTGGTACATGTTTTGTTTCCAAAGCCACTGAAAATGAGTCAAAACTGTGGCATAGAAAATTATGTCATGTGAATCTAAAGAACATGAACAAACTTGTGAAAAGTGAGCATGTCATTGGCTTACCTACAAGAGAGGTCAAATTGGAAGATCATTGTAGTTCATGCCAGAAAGGTAAGCATCACAAATCTTCTCATAAGACAAAGCTCATCAACTCAATTGATCAAGCACTTGAATTACTTAATATGGATCTTTTTGGTCTTGTGAGTGTGACAAGTATAGGAAAGAAAAGATATTGTCTGGTGACCATTGATGATTACTCAAGATATACTTGGGTTTATTTCCTAAGTACCAAGGATGAGACTGCAGAGTTGATTAAGGGCTGTGTGACAATGATTGAGAACAAACTGAATAAGAAGGTTAAAATGATGAGAAGTGATAATGGTATCGAGTTCAAAAATGGAGTCATGGAAGAATTTTGTACAGAAAAGGGAATATTTCAGCAATTCTCAGCTCCTAGAACTCCTGAACAGAATGGTGTTACAGAAAGAAGAATCAGGACACTTATTGAAGCTGCAAGAACCATGCTAGCAGATGCAAATCTACCAGTTACATTTTGGGATGAAGCCATTAATACTGCCTGTTATGTTCAGAATAGGGTACTTATCAACAAAAGGCATAACAAGACATCATATGAAATTTTCTATAATAGAAAGCCTTACATCAAGTTTTTCAAGCCTTTTGGATGTAAATGTTTTCTTCTGAACACCAGGGATTACTTGAACAAGTTTCAAACAAAATCCTTGAATTGCTTCTTTGTTGGTTATTCTACACACTCAAAAGCATACAGAGTATATGTGAAAGACCATTTGAGTGTTATTGAATCATCTGGCATTATCTTTAATGAAAATTAGTTCAAAACAGTTGATGGTGCAGCATGGTTGTTTGATCATGAGAAATTGATAAGGTTTTTCAATATTTATCCTAAAGACTTTGATAACTCATTCTATAAGACCAGTGTTATTGAAGAGAAAAAGAAGAAAACATTGGACTTAGAAAAGTTGTGAAAGAAGGTTGCTAGTAAAGAAAAGGAGTATACATTTATAAAGGATCCCTTAAGTGATATTGTTGAACAAGTTCAAGACATTGATCAAGAGAACAATCACAGTCCAGAACAAGATCATGTAGATGTCAATCAAGACAATCAAGAAGTGCATAAAGATCAAGTTCAGGATGAAGGAAACCCAAGAAACCAAAAAAATAAAGAGGAAGCTATAGCAACAACAAGTTTTCAATATTTGTTTGAAAGATTGAACATGGAAAACAGTGGTGCATCCACTTCAAGACAAAACAATGAAGAAGCACCAGAATTTCATGATGCTGAAACAGAATTGATCATTGAGGAACCAGAACTCAATGAATCAAATCTTGACACAAATATGTCTGCAGATATGATAGTTCAAACCCCTCATGTTGAAAAGAATCATCCTTCTGAAAACATCCTTGGAGATATACATGAAAGAGTTACAAGAAGTCATTCTGAATCTGCAAACATTTGTTTGTACTCCTACTTTCTATCCCAAACAGAACCAAAGAACATTGTTCAAGCTCTAAAAGACAATAGTTGGGTGGAGGCAATGCAAGAGAAGTTGGCACAGTTCAGAGATCTACATGTCTGGGATCTTTAGATAGGCCAAGAAATAGATATGAAATTGGAACAAAATGGGATTTTAGAAACAAATGGGATGAGAGGGGCATAGTGATTAAGAATAAAGCTAGGCTTGTGGCACTGGGATGCCTTCAGGAAGAGGGAATAGACTTTGAGGAAGTCTTTGGACCAGTTGCAAGACTTGAGGCTATCAGGATTTTTCTTGCATATGTTGCCTCAAAGAACATCAGGGTATTCCAGCTTGATGTCAAGTCTGCATTCCTAAATGGAAAGATTGATGAAGAGGTGTATGTTACTCAACCACCAGGTTTTGAGGATCCCATGTATCCTAACATGGTGTATAAATTAAACAAAGCCTTGTATGGATTGCATCAAGCTCCCAGAGCATGGTATGATGAGTTGTCAAACCATCTTCTTGAAAATGGTTTCCAAAGGGGAGCCATTGACAAGACACTCTTCTACAAAAGGAAGGGATCAGATTTGCTGTTGGTACAAGTCTATGTAGATGATATCAATGAACAACTGTGTATGGAGTTTGAAGGGGTAATGAAATCCAAATACAGCATGAGCTCTATGGGAGAGATGAACTTCTTTCTGGGACTGCAAGTTCAACAGAAAGCTGATGGGATATTCATTCACCAAACTAAGTATTTGCAGGACATCTTGAATAAGTTCAAATGTCATGAACTCAAAACTTCTTCAACTCTAATGGACACAAAAGAAAAGATGATAGCTGATGAAAAGGGGGAGCCTGTGGATGAGCATGAATATAGAGCCAAAATTGGATCCCTGATGTACCTAACTGCTACAAGACCTGACATTATGTATGATGTTTGTATACGTGCAAGATTCCAGTCAAGTCCAAAAGTTTCTCACATGAATGCAGTCAAGAGAATTTTTAGATAATTGAAGGGAAGACCAGACTTGGGGATTTGGTATCCAAAGAACCAGTCTTTTGATTTGATAGCCTACACAGACAGTGATTATGATGGGTGTAAGATTAGCAGGAAGTCAACCTCAGGTGGATGTTAATTTCTGGGAGACAGGCTGGTGTCATGGCAATGCAAGAAGCAGATCACTGTGTCCATATCTACTGCAGAAGCTGAATACATTGTGCATCTACTTGTTATGCCAAGTTCTCTGGATTCAGAACCAAATGCTGGATTATGGTTGGAATTTTCTGAACACTCCTATTTTTATTGATTATTGATAATACTGCTGCATATTTTACTGTTAAAAATCCAGTTCAACATTCAAAGACTAAACACATTGAAATCAGACATCACTTCATAAGAGATTGCAGTGAAAAATGTTTTATTGAAATGAAAAGAGTTGATACAAGTGACAACTTGGCTGACCTATTCACCAAGCCACTTGACAGAACTAGATTCAGTTTTCTTTTGAAAGCCATGGGGATGATCAACTCAGATGAGGTCTGATTGAGGATGTGTGCTTAATGTGTGTCTCTATGTGCTAATTGATTATATGGTTTGTGGTCACACATACTGAATCTTAAATGAATATGTTTGCTTATGTTACCTATTTAAAGTTAACTGATATGTGCTTAAGTGATTATCTTTGCAACTTAGGTATCATTGATGCTTATGTTTGATTGTCAGTTAACTGCTTCTGATATCATGATATGTAGTGTTTATATTGTCAAATTTGATATTTGCTTGTCTGAGGTCATGATAAAATGTTCATTTATGTGTGTTCTCTGATCATGTGATATTATTAGGATATGCTAGACCTTGAATGTTAGTCCTGTCTGCTTGTCTTGATGATGTTTATTATGATTAAGATTTGAATATGTTACAAATTTTTATGTCAAAATTAAATGATAAAATGAGTTTTCCAATGAAATTTGCATAATCACTTTATTTTGTTCAAAACATGAGCAAGTTGTTAATGGTGCTGAGATATGATAATATTATTCAGTTCAAGATTTATAGAAGCTTAAAAGAAGGAATTTTCAATGAAAAGTCTCAAAAAGGTACATTTGCTGAAAATTATGTTATTTGCTCAAGTTGGATAGGCATATACTTTGTAACGATTCCGGCAAAATCAGGTATACCCTAACCGGTATATACTATTTATGTGTTATTTAATAATGAATATGTGAATTATGATGCGTTTATACGAGTATGTATGATTCATAGTACGAATTATACTCGATTATACAGTTAATCGTATTGGAAATACGATTAACCGATTAACGGTTATTGAAGCCCGAACGAATCGAGGATACATTATAGACGAGATATATGATATTTAGTAATGTTTACGAAGTATTAAAGCTTCGGGATAAGTGAATTAAAGCACAGAAAAAGAATTTCGATTTAATGGTACGCCGGTACGTTAAACGAAACCTTTAATACCAAACCGAGCAAGAGACGATCGATCAAGCCGAAAAAGATGCGCAATTATTAATAATAGGATGTTTTAAGTTAATGAAAGTCATGGTTTAAGTTTTTGAAGTTTTTAAATCGGTTTTATATAAATTTCATTTTTAAGCCGAAAAACGACCGTTTTAGCTTCATTTTAAGCCGAATTAAACATTTAACCAAAAAACGAACTGAACCAGATTATCCAAAACATTATCCAGATCTCCGGTATCCAATTGTGTGGCTAAAAATGGAGAGGTGGGTCCCACCCCACCTCCCTCTCTCTCCGGTCGCAACAAAGGGGTGTAACCCCCTTTGCTTTATCATTTTCTTTGTAAACCCTAGCCAACATCCATCAATCTCTCTCAACTTTATGATCCAAAACCGAAAAATTTTAGCAAGAAAACAAGGTAATGATCGTGTTATGTACGTGTTTATGTTCGTTTCTTGAGTTTTCTTGCAAGGAAATGAGGTTTCCAAGTGAAAAGGGGTGAAAACCCGAGATGGAACCGATTCTTGCATGATCAAGTGATGTATACGGGTTATACAAGGGATCTTGGTCCAAGAAAGGAGTTAAACGAACCAAAAACGAATTTTTACGGTTAAATCGTTGTTTTTATATCATAACCGAAACCATGAAAGAAATGGCTTGATTGTGGGTGTAACTTGCTTGGTGTGGTGTTATTGTGCTTGTAGGTGTTGTATCTAGTTGCTAGCAAAGGCTAGAAAGCGAGATTTTTGCGATTTGAAGCTAGAAACACAAGGTAGTTCGGTTTTGTGTGATGTTTGTGTTTTTGGAAAGATTGTGATACGTGTAGAATTAGGTCATGAAATTTTACAGAGGTATTAGATATATGAAAATATGAGTTCTGTGAATTTTTGGTAATTTTTTGATAAAGGATGAATATTTGGTGAATTTAGTGCTCGGTTTTGGTCAAAAATGGTGAAAAATAGTTAAATATCATGAAAAATTCTGGAAAATTGCAGATAAGCTTTTTATAACATGTATAAGTCACACACAAAATTTTAGGTCCGTTGGAGAAGTCTAAGTAGGCTTTTCGGTTAAACGAGTTCTAGGGTTTTCTAGCTCGGTTTTAGTGAAAACGGCATTTAAAAAGGGATTCTGGTTCTGGAAATATTACAGGGGACTATGGAGATGTCAGGGGTCATCCATGAAAAATTTGGGATTTTTCTAAGATCGTTTGGTATTTACGACATATTTAGTGTTTAAATGGTGTTTAAAAATAGATAAATAAATGTTAAATATAAAAATTAATTCTGGAAATATTTTTATAAAATTCCCCACTGTCAAAAAGTGATTTGTGCAAAATTTCAAGATCCGGGATTAAACGGATAATTATTGGTGCAAAAACAAACTTTTAAAGCTTAAAACGCGTAAACCGGTAAAGTTCGCATAAGCGAGCTGACTGGTGTATAAAAACCCTAAAAAAATGAACTATTTTCATATAATTGAGTTAATCAAGTAAAAATAAATCATCCGAAAATAATTCGGATGATTTGAGTAATTTTTAATAGTTTCCGGTACGCTAAAAACGGAAACGGGTCCCGCGGCCAATCAGGGCGTCTAAACCGAGCCCTAATTTCACAACTTTAGTTAAATTACCAATTAAAAACTATTTTCGGGTCGTGTGTGACCAAACTCATTTTTGAAACATAAAAATGGATAACCGTGCTAGGCACGCAAAACGGGAAAAACGACTAATAGTAAATCTGACTAGTGAACTCTAAACGATATCACAATCTGAGTCCGGAGAAGTGTTTCTGGGTTAACATTGCCCCCAGAATGGATTCAGTACTGGGTTAACAGTGTCCCCAGATGTACCGGTTAACACGGTTACAGTTATATTAATAGTAATTATAAAATAACGAATTTAGGGATCGTATTACAGATCCGGATTAGTAGCTGTGTATTGTGTACTGCTTGCTACGTTAAGGTGAGTTTCACGAGCCCCTTTTTCTGAATTGTTTTTAAATATTTTCCCGGGGCGGAAAGCATGTTGTTATGGAAATGTTTAAATACATACTGAACGCATGGATTTGCGTGGATTTATATATATTTTATTGTACGGGAATCGTACGGAAATGTACTAAGATGGTAATTGTCTGAGTTGCTAACATTCTAAGGCCCCGGAACACGAGTGATTAACTGAAAGCCGGTAGAGTGTGAATAGTACTATTGGTCTGACAAACCCAACTGGTCCGGCATGAATTTGCTGATGTTTCCCAGCCAGTTGCACATGTCTATTTTGTTGTTATTTATTTTGCTATGTAATGTTAGACATAGCGGTTTGGGGCAGTTCCGTGGGCGGGGGATATGCCACGGGTCCGTGGGCGGGGGATATGCCATGGGGGTTGTGTGTGATAGTCAGAGGTTTCACTTGTGGGCTCAGCATAATTACATCGCTAATATATGATTATTATAATGATTTGTCACTGTTGTTTAAATTAGTGAAACTCACCAACTATTCGTAGTTGACCCGTTTTCTTTGCATGCTTTCTAGGTACTCCCAAGCTGGAATAATTGCTACATGCTTGTTGATGCGTGCTTTTAGTGGAAGCTTAGTGTTCATTTTGTATTAAATTTGTTAATGTAAAGTTGGTAAAACTTATGTGCTATCGCCTAGACGGGAACTAAACTTGGGAACAATGTAATATGATGTAAATTAATGTAGTGGTGTTTTCTTTATAAGCAATGCTGTTGATATCAGATGTGTCTGTTGCATCCCGTTTACGTTTCCGCTGTGGTTACGGGGTGTTACATACTTGTATATGTTTGGTCCTGTCATTTGTTATCAGAATTGATAGATAGCCATTAACCTGAAAAATAAAAGCATTTGGGGCAAAGTGTAACTTGTTTTCTGTTCATTCACTTAAAATCATGTCAATAATTCTGATTTGAAGGAACATATACTCACATATATGTTTGGTCCTGTTGACCACCTGTGGTCAAACAGGATAGCCATTTATCAGTCAAAAGGAGATATTGGGGTATTTGAACTTAAAACTGTTTAATTATGGGAAATGATAGTACACTGACTACTTAGTCAATCATATGGATTTAATAGGCCAAAAGGGCACTTAGTACAGCCATTAACATGTATGGTTGCTTTCTCATGATGTGTAAGATCTAAGGTGATATAAACATAAAGAAACTGCTAAATCTTATGTGGAGTTACATTGATGTCTATACATGTTCCTATATATATCTTTCCAAATGATAGGCAGAAAAGTGATTATCTAGTCATACACAGGCCTGTTGGTATTTGGTCACCAAAATAAAATGTCTGATTTAAAAGAATGACTCTGAACAACTGTGAACAGCATAATTTTTAAATATTTTATCAATCAAAAGTTGATTGATGTTCACAAAATATTTTGAAAGAAAATGCAAACATGAGGGTTAATTCCAGAACTATAGGGGTGAAGGCAATCATATAAGTCCTTTAAACATCCTGAATGAAAGGCCTGTAAGTCCGAATTGCGTGGCATGTAAGTCCAACTTTCAACCTCATATATGTTTGTAAATTTGACAAGTAAAATCTCAATTTTTTTCAAAAATATGTTCTGTCATTAAAATTTTTGACCAAATCCAGGGGGTCAAAGTCAAATTGGGGTGATCTGGAGAAAGCCAAATAAGCCTTGAGAATAGATAAGGAGCATCAGAAAACATCATGTGGATCTTCCAAGAACTCTCTACTATGATTCAGTCTCTGAGTCTCTAAAAGTGATTATGGAAAGCAAACAGATGAGAGACATAGTTATAAGAAGTGATTTTGCTGAATACAGTCAAGAACAATTGGAGAGAATGGCCACACTTAATCTGTATGATTATCGAGACAGAAATAAGTTGGCTGGGAGACAGCAAAATGATCTCTCTAAATATTTGAGAGATGAAGCTGACAAGGTTTTCCCATTCTTAAAGGAAAAGAGAAGCTGGAAAATGACTCAACTTGACAAATCAACAAGGACTGCAAAGTTGAAAAAGATGGCCAGTGCTGAACTGTATAACCAGAAGAAGGTCAAAGATAAGAATCATGTGTCAAACATGAATACCTGCATAAGCTCTGAAAGGAGAATACCTGCATAAGCTCTTGGCATCATAACTGAAATTGAGTATAAAGAAAATGATGGCCACTATGTTCTTAGAAACTCAGAAGGTTTTGGGGATAATCAGAAGAGATGAAAACCTGACCTTCTTGCACAATGAAGATCTGAGAGATATAATGGATTTGCACATACCTGAGAGTCACACTCATCACCAGATCCTTTCTATCTTCCAGCAAAGAGCAGCAACAGTGATGGTCAATATAAGACAGGCAGTCCACAATGCCTCAAGAAGATGAAGGTTCAAGAAGATGAAGACTTTCTTTTGAATAGGCTTTGATGTGTAATGTCTTCGGACAAAATTCTGAATATGAAATTGTTTATGTTTTTGAATATGTAAAAATTTAATTTTGATTGGATGTGCATTTTTAACTATGTGTAAGTAACTGTAGAAGTGTTTTGGGACAGCTGAGGTGTTCCAATCTAGGGGAGATTTTTGAATCAAGATTTGACCTAAAAATGATCATAAGGAAGATTGGAATCTTCTCAACCTCCTTAGATATTGCTAAGTATGGAACCGGGCACACCTGAGATATCCGAGCAAGGTTTTACTTAGTTGGGCTTGATATTTTACCTACCGGGCAAGGTTATATTCAAGAAATCTTCTTTAGTGCATATCCGAGCAAGGTTCACTAGTAAGTGAATAACCGAGCAAGGTTCACAAGTTAGTGTATACCCAGGCAAGGTTCACTATATCTAGCAAGTTTGTTCTTCATAGTCGAGTAAGGTTTACCCCGGGTAAACTCTTGGCTAACCAAGCTCATGAAACCAAGTGATTGGAAGACCGGGCAAGGTATTCATTAATAACAGTGGTCCGAGTAAGCTTGATGTAAGCAATGATATATTCCAAGTAACATCAGCCAGGGTTTAACTCTAGCAGAGTACAGTGCTACCGGGCACACTTTGCTAACAAGCTATCTCATAGCAAGGAGTTTAATGTATCTCAACGTAGTATTGTTTGAAGTTTCCAACTTGTTTTGTAATATGGTTGAATTGCAGGTTGGAGTGGAAAAAATGCATAAAGACAAATATATATTTCCTAGATGACGATGTTAGGTTGCATCGTCGGCTAATTAAAGCTTGAACAACATAGATGATAAACAATTCCATTGTGTAATTATGCTCATACACATCCCTCCCATCTACTAATAGATGATCACATATGTATGATTTATAGACACAACGGGCCATTTGAAGCATTTTAGAGAATTGGATATTCAAAAATATGTTGACTAATCATAGTTTGTCAATCTTGACTTTTTATTTCTTAAACTTTACTTTTTTGAGAAGTTTTGACTTTTTGGGGGAAAAGTGGCTTTTTGAAACAGTTGGCTAATTTGTTGATTGGAAAATAATAGTAGTGCTATATACTATATTATAAAGCACGGGGAAGGATTTTTGTGGTTTGTGTTCTTGCTTTGTGAATGATTTTGGGATAGACAATATTAGTATTATATTCACATGAAGAGGAAGGTTGATGGTATACGACGCGCACGTGAACTAGTGTGAGGTGTGACGAGAGTAGCAGCGACAAGAAAGTATTAACGATGGAGTCTAAGATAAAGAGTAAAAGGACTTTGGCCAAGACTGACTATATGTAACATTATCAAACAAAGAGAGAAGCAGACCATGAAAGAGTGTAAACTGTCTCAAAAGCAAAAAAAAAAAAATAATAAATAAAATAGCAGGATGATTTAAAAAACCTTGCTTGTAAAATCGTTATACCACCCTTACATTTTTCTTGATGTTCTTCAAATTTATGATCAATTAATTTCTAATTTGATGTTTTTAAATGTAGTTGGTAAGTCTAGGTGCATGGTTACCTTATCTATGCCAAGAAAGAAATGAAGGTAAATACAAGACTTTCAGGAAGGTTGGTCAAGCTTTTAGATACAATAGTACTTTATTACTTGTTTCATAGGTATTAGAAGTTTTACATTGTTTTCTTTTTCATAGATCAAAAAGATTAAGGTAATGGGAAACATTAAGAGCGAATGAGATTTGGGGGTAAATATATTAAAGTATTTTTTTTGAGTTGGTAGAAGTTGTAAAAAGAGAATTTTCGACTTTTTTTGTTGAATTTTGTATAAATATGTGTATGCAATTTTTTATGAGTGTCAATTCAATCCATGTTTTAATAAATAGCAATTTATATTTTTAATTACTTGATTTTGTTCTTAATCGTAATATAAAATTAGATTTAGTCACACAACAATACAAGCAGTTTTACTATATGTCTATTTAATTCGAGGGTTGATGAGTGTGTAAATTGAATGGTCCTATGGATATGTGATTATAGTAAGTAACAAGTATACAAATACCTCACGGACTAGATCATGTTATCATATTTAAAAGACTAGCAAATCTAATCTAGTGTATGTAATTGTTTAAAACATAAAATCTTATGAAAAGTATATCAAGGTGAGATTGACATGTTCATTCAATAATAAATTGAACCGGCAAATAGGATTTCTATTCTATAAGCCATCCATCCTCAACTAACAAAAGGCCTCACTTCTCTCACACACACACACTTCCACATCATCATCATCCATTTCACGATCCTCCTACAACAAAGAAAGAAAGAAAGAAATGGAGTCTCTACTCCAATCACACCCCACTTTCACCCCCAAATCACCCTTCAGTAAGCCATTCGCGTTTTCGTTTGGTAAACAGAGGACTTGTAATGTGAAACTGAGGGCGTTAAACAAGAGTTCGCAAGATGGGTCTTCTTCTGTTGAAGGTGTAAGGAAGGATAGTGTCTTATTGGGTGCTGAGAAAGATGAGTCTGTTGGCTTTCATTTCATTCCTCAACCTCAATCTCAATCTCAATCTCAATCTCAATCGGGTATGTATGTATGTATGTATGTATGTATGCGGTCAGATTTTTATGGAAATTATTGAATTTTGTGTTTTCTTTGCACATTTTTGGATCAGGATCGTCTTGGCTCGTTTACAAACGATCTAAACATGATTGCAAATTATGTATTAAACAACAACTTCCTTTACAAACTTATCTAGGTGTAATTTTATTATATTCGATGCTTGAAATCCAGGTGGCACCAAAGTTAGCAACTCTCCTGATAAACAACTGATTGTGGATGATGAGTTGGCAGACAAAAGACCTACAACATTGTTTTTGCTACTTCTGAAGCATCACCATACTCCAAAACCGGAGGCTTAGGAGACGTTTGTGGCTCTTTGCCAATTGCACTTGCAGCGCGTGGCCATCGGGTAATGGTTGTTACACCTAGATATTTGACTGGTGGACCCTCGGATAACAAGTTTGCAGCTGCGCTTGACCTTGATTGTAGAATTAAGGTGTCTTGTTCTGGAGGGGTACATGAGGTGGCGTTTTTTCACGAGTATAGAGCCGGTGTTGATTGGGTAAGAAGGTGGTTACTTAAGTTGTTAAATGTTAATCCCTAGTTTGTGCTAGGATAGGCAATACTTGGGGGCCAAAATGGTCAAAACACAGTCAATTTGGGTTTTCTTTTTTTTTTTTTTTAATTGGTCAACATGGGTCGGGTTGGTTGACATGTGAACACTTTTTTGTCCATTTACTTTGATTACTATTAACAATTAAAGTATATAATATGGCTACATATTTGTACAATCAAAACAATAATATATTAATTTGGGATTAAACTGCGATGTTGTAAGCATTTAGATGTTTAATACTTTGGACTCATGCATCTTCATTGTAATTGGTTTAATATTCTTGATGTTACAAATAGTTATTTTCAATAAAACTGATACATTTAATATTAAATTTAAATATATTGGTTATTAACTTATCATGAAACTCGGATAAAGACGAATATTATAGCGCAGATTTTCAAAATGTCCTGTTTTGACCCTTGATTTTGTAACATTTTATAATCTTATAAAAATAAAAATTTGTTATGGTATTTTCAGGTGTTTGTAGACCACCCGGCTTTCCACCGACCTGGAAATCCATACGGTGACACTTATGGGGCATTTGGTGATAACCAGGTACTAGTTATGGAAATAATAGTTCATTTACTTCAATATAATATTTAATTTAATAAATAATAATGCTCATTTCGTTTTGGAGCAGTTTCGGTTCACCTTACTTTCTCATGCAGCATGTGAGGCTCCTTTAGTGATTCCTTTGGGAGGGTTTACATATGGTCAAAATTGTTTGTTCCTTGCCAATGACTGGCACGCGGGTCTCGTTCCAGTGTATGCCACTAACTCACTAAACTTTGTATGATGATATAATATAATTTGACAGTTTTGTTGGTCATTTTGTAATACGTGCAGTCTGACCTGTGTTTTATGGTTTAGTCTATTGGCAGCAAAGTATCGTCCGTATGGAGTTTATAAGGATGCTAGGAGTATTGTTGTCATACACAATCTTGCACACCAGGTATAATTTTATGGTATAACTTAAAATAAATAAATGATGATGTGAAAAGGTTATTTATGTTTGAAAGAATGTTGGAACAAGAAAAATGTCTATAATGGGTGTCTATTACCCTTTTGCCCGTTTCTCCGAACCTAATGTGGTTTGTAGTAACTGTATAAAGTTGATTCATGAAATATAAATAATAAAGGTAATCCAGCCGACTTGCTTAGGTTTGAGCGGGTCGGTCAGTTTCAGTGGTTTATAAATTATATGCACCTCTGTTAAAGTTGTTAGAATCTTATTTAGTTAAATATGTAACTCATCATCAACGGATCTTGAATTCATTGTTACTCTTGTTGATAAGTTGAATCTTTTAGTAGTCGATGCATAAAAGTTAGAAAGACACTAAATAACAGTAACACACAATTATATAGTTGGGCAGACATAAAAAACAGAAACACACAATTAGAAAGACATAAATTTTCAGTAAAACAAGCTTTGTTTAATTATTACTATTATAACACCATGACATCTTAAATATAATGTATTAATTAACAACTTAATGCATTCCAATAAATATACCAATGAGACATTTGTCGATCAACTTTTAAAATAAAAAGTGATATATTTTGAATTTGAATCACATGTAAGTAATATGATGTTTTAAAGAGATACCTCTATATATTTACAAGTGTTTTATTTGCATCTTGTTTTATCTTTACAAATATTGCAGGGTGTTGAGCCTGCATCAACTTACAGCAATTTTGGATTGCCCCCGGAGTGGTATGGAGCTTTGGGGTGGATATTTCCTACATGGGCAAGAACACATGCTCTTGACACCGGTGAAGCTGTTAATGTTCTAAAGGGTGCAATTGTTACTGCTGACCGGATATTGACCGTTAGTCAGGTAATCAAAAAGATTAAACTACCCTCTTCCATGAAACTTTGTGATTCTCACAGTTTTGAAGTTTTCTACTTATAAAAGTAAATGTAATAGGATTTTTATGTGTTTATTATTATGATCAGGGCTATTCTTGGGAAATCACAACTCCAGAAGGCGGAAACGGTATAGACGAGCTTCTTGGTAGTCGAAAAGCTGTTTTAAACGGTATGCAATTTGCAGTCCGTATATAATAATTTCTTTATAATAGTTAACATGATATTTTATGTATGGTGTATCAATCAATCAATCAATCATACCCAATGAAGTCCCACCAACAGCCAAGCTATAGGTAGGGTCTGGGGAGGGTGGGATGTAAGCACACCGTACCTTTATCCAAAAGGATAAAGAGGTGGCTTCCAGAGAGACCCTCAGCTCTAAAAAACATATGTATGAAGCAATACAAAAGAAATCAAAGTTCAACAGTAATAATAATAATAAAAATAATAATAATAATAATAATGATAATAAATATAATAATAATAATAATAATAATATATGGAAAGAATATACTAATACTATATATATGGGAAGAATAATACTAATAATAATACTAATACTAATACTATATATGTGGCCAAAATAAGGTAAATAGAAGCCCTAAGGAACCCTAAGGAATTCCTTTATTCCTAAAAATCCTTAACTTTAATTCTACTTCTCCATGGATTCCTATCCTCAACCATGTCCTCGGAAAGGTTTAAGCCTATCAAATCATGCTTAATCCTCTCATCCCACGTCAATTTAGGTCGTCCTCTACCCCTCCTCCCTTCTATAGTAATGTTTTATACGGATCTAACAGGATTCGTCGGCTGTCTTCTCTTCACATGTCCAAACCATCTCAATCTCCACTCTCTTATCTTGTCTGCTATGTTCGCCACCCCTAATCTCTCTCGAAACACAACGTTTCTTATGCGGTCTAACCTTGTGTGCCCACACATCCAACGTAGCATTCTCATTTCTGCTACCTCCATCTCATCTCCACTCTCTTATCTTGTCTGCTATGTTCGCCACCCCTAATCTCTCTCGAAACACAACGTTTCTTATGCGGTCTAACCTTGTGTGCCCACACATCCAACGTAGCATTCTCATTTCTGCTACCTCCATCTCATCTCCACTCTCTTATCTTGTCTGCTATGTATGGTGTAAAAAATGTATATAAATTTGTTTAAGTTAGGGTTTAACTTCGAGGCTCAATAATATCGATTTCCTTTTTTGTTTAAATTGCTTCATTACAATCATTTTACTATATGTCATGCAGGGATTACAAATGGCATTGATGTAAATGAATGGAATCCATTTTTAGATGAGCATATCCCTTCTCATTACTCTTTGGATGACCTTTCAGGGAAGGTTGTTATTGTTCTTTTTTTTTTTTTTTTTTTTTTCTGTTATAGAAATAACCGCATGGAAATAGAGTATGTGGTAAAATGCTCCGGGTGGTTTCGATAATGGGTTAAAACGGGTTCAGGTCAAAAGGGTTAGTTTTAGGTGCCGTTGAAACAGGTCCTGTCTAGGGCTGCCCAAATATCTCGCAGCTGCCCGAAATCGGCTCATTTTTAAATGAATGAACCAAGCCCGAGCGGCCGAGCCAAGGTAAGCTTCAATCGTTGGCTCGCTTGTTAGGCTTGTTTAGCTGGCTTATTGGCTCGCTTTGTTTAAATTAAAGCCCAAATGTTAATATATATAAATTATAACCCAAATTTTATTATATGTAAATTATAAGTATGTGTAGTTTATTCATTTCATTTATATCATTAATTGTAATAGTATAAGATTATTATTTTCTTCATTGAACGAGTTTCGATGTGCCATGTGTCGAGCTCAAACTCAACATTTCAGCTCGTTAAAATAAACAAGCTGAGCCCAAGCCCAACCAGTCAGGTTGGCCCAAAACACTGAAACCAAACCAGCTCGTTAAGATAACCTGGATTAGATCGGCTCGGCTCATTTTATCTTAATGAGCTAAAATGTTGAGGTGGCCGAGTCAGGCTGGCCCAAAACACTTATTGTCTGAAAGTTTCTTTTTGGTGAATCATTAGCATGTCAAATGACAAATATACATTAATATCATCTAAGTAAAATATAATATCTTTAATAAAATGATTTAGAAGGTTTTATGCATTAGGAACACGTTGGTTGGCTTTCGACAACCCATTTGACCCGTTTCTTTCCAAAGCCAATTGTTAAAAATTTTGCACATTTGAACCAGTAAGGAAATAGTTTAACACGAATCTAGCCATTCATAAGTATATGATATGCAGATTGAATGCAAGATTGCTGAAGAGGTAGGTCCCAGCAGGGCTCAGTTGGTCCCGCATGACTCACCTTGAACAGGGATGTCTGCGCAAAGACCATCTACTCCCGCAGGACCCACCATGCTCAGAGAAGCCTACGCGCAGTATGCAAGCTGCATACGCAGGGAAAAGCCTCCCAATGGTAAAGTAACCCGCCTGTTCCCGCAGTTGCGGATACAAGCCATCAGGGAAGGCTACCCGCACAGCATAGCTACACGCATAAGGCTTAACACTTACAAATATTCAGTGTCACCTGAAAGAATGAGCAAAGGCGGGAGGGGGAAAACTCCCGCCAAAATGGGCCAGTCCGTATGATGGAGGATCTTTTGCGTGATACCTGACGAGGTAAAGACAAAAGATCTGACCAAGAATGCGACAGCTCACTGACAGCAGCGTGGCAGACAGCACGCCACAGCACTGTGACCAATAGCCGCCGCCTGCCCACCAACTCCTGCCAGACCACGTGCCTAGCCTGCAGTTGGTAGAAGACGAAGAGTGCACGGCACGCCTGCTCTGTGTCAGCCGCTACCTATCCACCACTCACAGGTAGGGCACGTGCATAGGTTACAGTTGGTAGCGTGTTGGGCCGGCTAAACCCCTTGGAAACCCACCTTCGGCTATAAAAGACAGCAAATGGTATTATCATTTCATCATCTACTATCTCGTATAACTTACTTGATAACTGCTCTAATAGTATTCATATACTTTTATATTCAAAGAGCAATATAGACTGATTCTCACGCCGGAGGGTGGTCACAAGGAGGAACCCCCCCCCTTCCCAGTGACGAGCTTACGGTGTCTGTTTTGCAGGTTCCCTGAAGTACAACTTACTCTGCTGGACCTAACCTTCGTGGGAAACATTACTTAGCCCCCAGATTACCTATAATCTGCCCGGGGTCACTTAGTGTTTCTTCATTGGCGCCATCCGTGCATAAAGCTAGAACTACATCTTTCTCCAGTTTTTCAAAACTTCCAAGATGACTAGAGAAATTCCGGTAACCACAACCCCAGCCACTGGGGTAAACACCGGCAACACAATGTTTACAAACACTACCCCAGCCACCCAAGCTGGGGCAAGTGAAGTACATTTTACGAACACTACCCCAGTCACTCATGTAGGGGCAAGTGGAGTAAATATTCCACTGGGATTCACTGATACCCAGCTGGAAAAACGAACTCGAGCCCCTCGCCAAACACTTGATCAAGTGAAGGCATGGGCCGAGGCACGTCAACGAGAATTTCAGGCTGAGTTGGACGAACGCTTGCGTTCAGTCCAACAAGCTGAGGAATTCGGTAGTACTCGCCAGCACCTCAACATGAGTAGTGAGTACGAGCACTCGGACGACGAGAGGGAAGACTCTGACACCGACGCGAACCCTCGCCATAAGGCGAAAGGGAAGCGTAAGGAAACGGATCCCCAGCCAAAAAGGAATTTTGGGGAAGCATTCCAACCAGTCACGGAAAAAAGCTCGCGTGACTTCTCCAAGGCCTTTAGACCTACTGCCACAAACGCAGGAAGGTCAAAATTTGCAAGGGACATTGCAGAAGCAATCGCCCCGAGGAGTGCCAAACAAATGTCCAACATTGGCACATACGATGGTCTATCCGACCCAGATGACCATCTGAACAGGTTCATTGCGGGGGCAACCGTCAGTAACTGGACGGAACCCACGTGGTGCTACATGTTCCAGATGACTCTGGTAGGAGCAGCCAGGGCATGGTTCGACCGTTTACCGGTCCACCACATTTATGACTGGGCAGACTTCCAGAACAAGTTCAGTCAACAGTTTAGTCAACAGAGGAAGCACACTGAGGAGCAGTGGACGATCCTCAACTGTGTGAGAGAAGAGGATGAATCCTTACTGGACTTCATCACCCGCTTCAACTCCAAGAAGCTGAGTCTGGGCAACATCAGCGAAGACCTCGTTCGCGCCGCTTTCATTCAGGGCGCTGAGTACCCAGAACTTATCCGCACTCTGACGGGTAAAGACGGCATGCCATCCACATGGGATGCCATAATGACGGCAGCCAAGCGCTTCGCCGAAACGGAGAAACAGCTGGGAAGAGATCTCCCCCAGAATACAAACCTCTACACACAGAGGACAAGGGAGAACAATGTGAGAACCGCCCGGCTAAACAAAAAGAGGCGGCAAGGTATTTGGCAGTCAAGGATAAACTTTGACACCCCCTCAAGCTCTCGCCCTCTGGTTGGCGGAAGGGACAACACGCACCCTTCGAACCGGAAAAACCGTTGGACGCCACTCACCAAGAGCGTCACGGAGATATTTGCCACGGAAAAACTGCCATGGCCAAAAGCCCCAGCGATCCGACAGAAACCCAATGCGGATCAGAGCAAGTCTTGTGACTTCCATGGGACAAAGGGCCATAGCACTGAGGAGTGCACATCCTTGAGGGACATCGTCGAGACATTCGTCAAGGATGGGAGGCTCGCACACCTCGTGGCATCTATCAAGAAGGGAGGAAGGAACGACAACAGGTACAGGGGTAACGGACGAAAGCCCGTCGACATCAGCATCAACATGGTCCATGGTAAGGTCAGAGGAAGAAAGAGACCGATAACCGAACCATGCGCATGGAAGGAAGCAGAAGTGCGCTTCCCGCGAGTGCCGGGAGGCCCAAACAAAGAAGGCCCCATTATCATTAAAAGCCAGCTGGGGCACTACATCACCTCCCGCACCCTCGTTGACAATGGCGCATCGTCGACAGTGATGTACAGGCAGTTCTTCGACAAGCTCGATGATGAAGACAAGGAACGCCTGGAGACGGTCTACGCTTCAATGGAAGGGTTTGACGGCAGCATGAACACTCCCTTGGGCATCCTATCTTTCCCCGTCACTCTCACCGATGGGAATTATTCACGCACAGAGGATGTGGATTTTGTTGTGATGAAAAAACCACATCATACGTATGACATCCTATTCGGGAGAGACGGGATGGCAAGATTCAACGCCGTGGTATCCTCAGTCCACGGCATGATGGGATGGCCAACAACTGAAGGCGTAGCGATGATCACGGGCATTCCCCAGGTATGCATCGCATCTGTCTCCTCTAAACCCAAACCGAAGATGGCCAAACAAACCATCACTGAACCTGAACAGTGGGCATTCAATGGGAAATATCCCGATCAGGCCGTTACCATTGGCCCGACAATTGTTGATCCAACACGCACCTTACTCAAGCGCTTACTGCAGCGAAACGCAGACATCTTCGCGTGGACACCAGCCGACATGACTGGTGTACCCCGGGGAAAGGCAGAGCATAAGCTCAAATGCGATCCGGCCGTTACGCCGATCGTACAAAAGCGCAGAGTAATGGGGCCCGAGCAAACCAACGCGTGCAGAACCCAAGTCAAGGAACTCCTTGATGCGGGCATCGTGCGCGTCAGCAAATATCAAACATGGGTTGCAAATCCCGTAATGGTACCGAAGAATAACAAACAATGGCGCATGTGCATAGATTTCAAAGATTTGAATAAAGCATGCCCCAAAGATTGTTATCCGTTGCCAGAAATTGATCTCAAGGTGGATTCGGTGGCACCATTTCGCCTTAAATGCTTCTTGGATGCGTATAAGGGGTACCATCAAATCCACATGGCTGTAGATGACCAGGACAAAACCGCCTTTCGGACGCCCGATGGCACATTTTGTTATAAAATGATGCCGTTCGGACTTAAGAACGCGGGGTCCACGTACCAACGACTAATGGACAAAGAGTTTCACGCCCAAATTGGGAGAAACTTGGAAGTCTATATGGATGATTTGGTCATCAAAAGCCCCGAGCCAGAGGCGATGTTGAAAGACATTGAGGAAACTTTCAACACGCTCAGAAAGATAAACATGAAGCTCAACCCGAGCAAGTGTTCATTTGGGGTGGAAGAAGGGAAGTTCTTAGGAGTCATTATTACTAAAGATGGCTTCAGAGCGAACCCTGAAAAGGTCGAAGCCATTGTCAAAATGGAATCACCTACCACCATAAAACAGGCTCAAACACTTAATGGACGACTAGTCGCGCTTAACCGCTTTTTGGCAAACCATGCGGATAGGTCGTTCCCTTTTGTGTCAACGCTAAGAAATTGTTTAAAGAAAACGCACTTCCGCTGGACACCAGAAGCGGAAGCAGCTTTTCAGGAGATTCGATCACGCCTGATCGAACTCCCAACACTCACAGCACCACAAGCGGGGGAGGAGTTAATCCTATACCTCTCCGCAACAGATAGAGCAACCGGGGCAGTCCTGCTTGTAGAACGAAAAGGCATCCAGATGCCAATCTATTATGTTAGCCGCGTGCTGGCAGACGCGGAAACCCGGTACTCTACCCTGGAAAAACTGGTCTTGGCACTTATACACGCTTCACGCAGGTTGAGACGATATTTCCAGGGTCACCCAATCACTATTCTCACCAACTTCAAACTCTCAAATGTTCTAGGCAAACCCGAGTTATCGGGACGTCTAGCCAAATGGGCAATTGAATTGGGAGAATATGCGATTCAATACAAGCCGAGACCAGCCATTAAAGGTCAGGTCCTGGCTGATTTTATTGCAGAAATCCCCGCTTCACGGGAGAAAGAGTGCCAGGAGGAGGTTCAACCCTCCCCAGCACACGAAATCGATGAAGTCTGGCGACTCTACACTGATGGAGCAGCTAGTAACGAGGGTTCAGGCGCAGGGTTAAAATTAACAAATCCAGCAGGCCAGGAATATACTTATGCTATTCGGCTGGATTTTCCAAGTACGAATAACGAAGCTGAATATGAAGCATTCCTGGCCGGATTGAGGATTGCGCGAAAGATGGGTGTAAAAAATTTGGAAGCCCACGTAGATTCCATGCTAGTGGCAAACCAAATAAACGGGACGTACACGGCTGTGAACGACACAATGGCCCTGTACCTTGCCCAAGCCAAAGCCATCATGCGCGATTTTAATGATTGCAAAGTGATACACGTCAAGCGCAGCGAAAACAAATCTGCGGATGCGTTAAGCAAGCTTGCATCACTGGCCTTCACCCACTTGGGAAAGGACATCCGCGTGGAACTCCTCGAAACACCATCAGTCCCGCACAAGGAAATTTGTGTCATCCAAACCGGTACAGAAACATGGATGACCCCAATAATAAAATACCTTGAAGCAGGAACGTTACCAGAGTCGAAGTCACAGGCAAGAAAACTACGCTGTAAAGCACTGAATTATCAGCTGGTCAATGACACCCTTTACAGACGTAACTTTCTTGGCCCATTGTTAAGATGCGTGGACAACCAAGATGCTGACTACCTCCTAAGGGAGGTTCACGAAGGCATCTGTGGAGTACACGCAGGCCCCCGCGCTGTGGTAGCCAAGCTAAACAATGCGGGATACTTCTGGCCGGGGATGCATATGGACGCGTTGGCATACATCAGAAAATGCAGATCTTGCCAGCTTTACGCACCCAACACGCATCGCCCGAAAAATGAACTTGTTCCTGTCACTTCCTCGTGGCCATTTCAGAAGTGGGCCATTGACGTGACAGGCCCATTTCCAACAGCAGCTGGGAATGTTCAGTTCCTAGTGGTAGCCATTGACTACTTCACCAAATGGATAGAAGCGAAACCTTTAGCCCAAACAACCGCAAAGCATATCAAAAAATTTATTTGGGAATTTATTATTTGTCGTTTTGGACTTCCACAGAATTTGGTAAGCGACAATGGCACCAACTTTGCTGACAAGAAGCTACAGCAGTGGCTGAAAGAACTTCAAATCACCCACACCTTTACCTCAGTGGCACACCCGCAAGGTAACGGTGAGGTGGAAAGAGCAAATAAGAGCATCGTCGAAGGCATAAAGAGAAGACTCTTGGAACATAGATCCGGTTGGGTGGACGAGCTTCCGCACGTCCTTTGGGCAAACAGAACGCTGAAGAAGACCAGTACGGGAGAAACCCCGTTCAGTCTCACTTATGGCACTGAAGCCATGATCCCAGTCGAAATCGGTTTACCCTCACCAAGGGTCTTAATCCAACCAGAAGACAATGATGCGGAAAGACGGTTAGACCTTATGCTAACCGAAGAGCGCAGAGACTTAGCCGCCGTGCGTGAAGAAAACTACAAACGACAAATGCAAAAATACTACAACACGCGGGTAAAACTCTGCAACTTCAAGGAAGGAGACTACATACTGCGTAACAACGAGGCTTCGAACCAACAACGCCCAGGAAAGTTGGCCCCGATTTGGGAAGGGCCATACATTATCAAAGAAGTTCTGGGAAAAGGCGCGTACCGGCTCGAAAGGCTCGATGGCACTCCCATCCCTAGAACATGGAATGGAGCTCAATTACGCAAATGTTATATGTAGATCAATTCCAACTTGTAAAGAAAAGGCCTAGAGCCACTTCTAATGGAAATGATTCTCCTTTCATGATGTATTAATAGCTTGTAACCTATGAACTTCCCTTACGGGAAGAAGTAGTTGCGTGTGGAAGGCGGCAATACCCGCATAAACACAACGCCAAAATGTTAAAAAGTTCTAAGGAAAACCTACACGCAGGTCAGATGTAGGTAAAGTTTAGCCATCCTTGTAAGTGCAAGTGACGGTCTTACCCGCACAATCACGAACAAGGAAGCCAAACTTAACTTACCGTCTACCACGTTAAAAGGTTAACTTATGAACACTTAAAAAAGGACAAGAAAAACCTACACGCAGGTCAGATATAGGTCTAAAGTTAAAGCCATCCTACTAAGTGCAAGTGACGGTTACACCCGCACAATCACGAAAGAGGAAGCGAAAACTTTAGTCCATTATCAACCACGTTCAAAGGTTTAACTTAATGCCTTAGAAATTTCGAAAAGGAAAACCTACACGCAGGTCAGATAGAGGGTAAAGATTAGCCATCCTACCAAGTGCAAGTGACGGTTTTACCCGCACAATCACGAAGGAGGAGGCGAAACTTTAACCCATCATCAACCACGTTCAAAGGTTCTTATTCTAAACACTTGGGAAATTGCTAATTTAAACTAAGTATGCAAGTCATAAGTTTATAAAGCAAGGAACCCAAGGAAGGAAATAACAATCTTATACGCAAAGGAAATAACAATCAATTACAAGAATGGCTGGGTAACTACCCGCCTAAAAGAAATCTATACAAGGCTGTCTATCCTAGCAGTGGGAAGGGATCTTCAGGATCAGGCTTCAGGGCCACCTCCGCTTGGACCAGCACCGTCAGAGCGCGGCTGCCCAAGGAAAGCCTTAAGGATGTTTAGCCCATCATCAGCAGCAGCAGCTTCATTCACCTTCTCCACCACTGGATGCGGGAAGGCAGCGTACTGATTCACAGCTTGGTCATAAGCAGCTTCAGTATTAACATTGAATAAAGGGAAGTTGGAGGGCGGAAAGCCTCTCTCAGCAAACCCTAGACCAAGCAGGAAGCCAGTCTTCTGCCCATCCTCATGAGAAGCGTTGAGGGCTGCGCTCATTGCATCGTCGTAAGAGGTCTCTGAAAGGACCCGACGCACAACCTACAAAAGAAAATTACAAGTTAGAACATTTTCTAATTACGAGCGGAAAGCGTAAAGAAAAATATAAAGATACCTCAGGCAACGCTTCTCGAAGCAGCCATTGGAGGGTAGCTTGACTTTCTTTGTAAGCACGTTCGGCTCCGCTTTTATCAAGGTTGGCAAGTTGAACTTCCTTGGCGGCAGCTTCTTCGACGCTTTTGAGTTTCCTTTCAGTACGGTCAAGCATCCCCCTCTGGTCAAGGATCTCCTGCAGCTTCTTGGCATCTTCCATTGCCAAGGCGTCATGAGCATGCTGAAGAGCCTTTAATTTGCATTTAAGCTGCTCATTCTCTTCGCGAAGTGGCTCAGCAACAGCTTCAGCCTTGGCAGCCCTCTCAGTTGAGTTTCGCGCAGTCTCCTTGGCCAGCCGAAGCTGTTCATTCACAGCTTGGGCAGCCTTGGAGCGGGCCTCGAGTCGCGCCTGGACTTCAACCTCGAGGGCCTTGAATGCCTTCTCCTTCTCGGCTGCGGCAGCGGCCAACTGCCGGTTCTCCTCCCGAAGAGCCCGCGCTTCAGATACATCTTTGGCGCGAGCTGCTTTTAACTTGTCGTTTTCACGACAAAGCAGCTCGACGCGGGGCTGCGTTCGGGCCTGGAGAACCCGAAGCTCATTGGTTAGCCTACCCTCTTGGTAGCTAGCCATGGCTTCCCCCAACGCACCATGAGGAGCAGCGTGGCGAGCCCAGTCCACGCACTCCACAGGGGTGCGAAGGGTTGTTCCTCGGCGTATGTTCCATCTTGGAACATACACTTCATTGGAATCCGACACTGCAAAAGAAACAAAGGCAGTTAGGAAAAGATGACAAAGATATACAAAGAAAAAAGAACCCTACGTACCTGTAGGGTCAATAACAGGCCGATAGCCGCCAAACCCATCACCTGAACCTAAAGGAAATCCATCCAACAGGTCAGGCAGACGGGAAGGTGGCGTAGATCGGCGGGAAGCCCGGCGCGTACCTGATGGTCCGGCCGTCGGTGCCGGTGGCGCAGGTATAGTGGCAGCCGCCGTGGTAGCCATTGTTGGCGCCGTCTCCTCAGCAACAGTAACCGCCGGCTCCGTGAAAGATGCTGTAAAAATTGCACTCACGGCCGGCGGAGACACCTTCTCAGCTGGAACAGCCTCAGGAAGGCTGGAACCAGCGGAAGCAAGCGTAGACGCCTGGGTCGACGCCTCGGGAAGGCTGACCGAGCCTACCGTCATTGGCGGGGGAATACTTACTCCAACTCCACCCTGGAATGCGTCAACATCCACACCTGCACAAGCAAAAGTGTTAGAAAAATTTATTTGAAACAAATCTAGACAAGAATTATGGGGGTACTTACGGGGTTTCTTGAGCTTGAACGCACGGACGAGCGGGGGCGAACCCGATGGAGCCGGCCTCTTGACACCGGTAACCGTCGTCGTCGCTGCCTCCCCGGAGGTAACACCTGCAGCCTCCGGAGCGGTGGTCTCCTCACCACCGGGCTTCCCCGCCACCTCTGCATTATCTGACTCCGAGTCAGATAAGACTACCGGGTCGGCCGTAGAGGCCACCTTCTCCTTGCCTCTCCCGACGGCAGCCTTTTTCTTCCGCACCAGTGGAGGACCTTCTGCGGATTCCTCAGAAGAAGAAATGTCATGAACTCCAGCAGCAGGCACAGCATTGAGAGGTTCAGGGTAGAAGATAGGCTTACCTGGCCGTCGGTGGCTCAGGATCTCTTGGCCTGGCGGGTAAACCTCCACGAACCGACCCGCAGTCTGCTCTAAGATGGGCAACTCGTTCTCATCCAGAGCACGAGTACCCATCCGCGCAGGACCATCTTCCTCCCGCGGATTCAGGAGCGACTGAAGATCGTTACCCTCTGAAATCAACAAGAAAGTTAGAAAAAATCGTAGTCAGCAAAAAAGAAACAAGACATACCATAAGGGGTAGAGTTCGAACCATATTCAAGGACGATCGGAACCTTATCCGCATTCGCTGCCTTCCACACCCGGCTCATCCCCAGCATCACCATCGCCGACTCCGGAAAACGGAAAACCGGGGACTGGACCCGGGATATCTTCGCGAACCATTCCGCCTCCTCGTAGTTGATGGCGGGAAGGTTCGGAAGCGGCTGGCCATTCTTGAACTTCATGGCAATGGGGATGGCTCGAGCGGATATAAAGAAGAACTCTCTTCTCCATGAGCGAAGACTCCGCTCGGTGGTACAAATCTTTAAACCCTTGATACGGGTTGTAAGAGTGTACCACCCTTGGATGCACCTCCAAGTATAGAAGGTCATCAGGCGGTCAACAAGGGGCTCAAGGCCCAGTATCCGGCACACCCACTCAAAGTGCCGGACCTTGGCAATGGCCATGGGGTGCACCTCTGTCAGGTGCACACCGTGCCTCTCTAGGACACGGTACACAAACTTTGTCAACGGAAACCTAAGGTTCCCGTAGACAAAGAATGCAGCATAAACCCCGATCTTGCCACTAGGGGCATCGTACACAGTATGGTGGGGCTCAGGAAACTCAGGCTCGAGAGACTCGAGCATGAACTTCCTGACGATATACTGGTACAACTCGACAGGAAGATAACACTGGCATTCGCCAGCAGTCTTCTGATCATCAGCATCGTGAGAAGACATGGTGGAAGAAAGAAGAGATTTCAGAGCAATGCTTTACTGAAAAAGAGAAATTCGCCGGAAATTACTGGAGAAGAAGAGATGAAAGTGGAAAGTGTGAATTGCAAATAACCTTCTCCCCCTTTATATAGCAATCGCAATTAATGCGATGAATTTAATACGGAAGAGAGAGAAATCAAAGGTGCAATGAAACTATGACGCGTGGCAAAAGCAAACTGGCAACAGCTGTCAAAAAGGACGTGTGCCAGAGATTTCGCGGCTACGCGCCCGAAATCCCGTGCCCACGCGCCTGAAAAAGCAACTGGAATGACCACATAATGTCATGTCGCCATAACTTCTGGCACGTCCTGACACAGTCAGAAGAAACCGTCGCACGACGTTTGAGGTATTGGGTTGTTATCCATCCAACTCTTCAAATTTCAAAATTTAAAAATTTGAAGACTAAGGTTCAAAAAAGTAAGCGGGAAAATACCCCTTACCTTGGCAAACAAGTAACCATAAGCCGGGTGTGGGTACAGTGTAAAGGCAAAACCCTTCACATACCTAACACCCGCAGGGAATTGAAGCCAAAATATTTGGCAACCAAGTAACCATAAGACGGGTGCGGGTACAGTGTAAAGGCAAAACCCTTCACATACCTAGCACCCGCAGGGAATGGACGCCAGGAATACCTTGGAAGTAAAGTAACCGTAAGACGGACGCAGGTACAGTGTAAAGGCAAAACCCTTCACATACCTAGCACCCGCTGAGAATTGAAACCAGGAAGGATCTTCTGGGCAATGCTTGTGAAAACGGAAGTAATATCCCCGCATTGCGGGAACATCGAGTACTACGTTGTTTGAGGCTCCAAGATGGAATTGGTGGTTTAAACATAATTGATCACTATGTTCAAAAACTACCAGAACCACAGGGAGAATCCGCACAACTAAGACTCAATGCTCCTGACTTGCGAGGAGGTTACAGACCTACCCGCATCATACCCAAAGACCAAGCAGGAAACTCGGGAATTTCTGCAAGTGACAAGGACTTCCGCGGGAAGAACCCCCATGGAAAACCTTACAAAAACCCCTTTTCAAAACCCTTTGCTTAAGTCCAAAAATTCACCTCACTTTATTAGACATTCGTGAGAAGAACATTGGACTGGGGGGACTTGAAGAGGTAGGTCCCAGCAGGGCTCAGTTGGTCCCGCATGACTCACCTTGAACAGGGATGTCTGCGCAAAGACCATCTACTCCCGCAGGACCCACCATGCTCAGAGAAGCCTACGCGCAGTATGCAAGCTGCATACGCAGGGAAAAGCCTCCCAATGGTAAAGTAACCCGCCTGTTCCCGCAGTTGCGGATACAAGCCATCAGGGAAGGCTACCCGCACAGCATAGCTACACGCATAAGGCTTAACACTTACAAATATTCAGTGTCACCTGAAAGAATGAGCAAAGGCGGGAGGGGGAAAACTCCCGCCAAAATGGGCCAGTCCGTATGATGGAGGATCTTTTGCGTGATACCTGACGAGGTAAAGACAAAAGATCTGACCAAGAATGCGACAGCTCACTGACAGCAGCGTGGCAGACAGCACGCCACAGCACTGTGACCAATAGCCGCCGCCTGCCCACCAACTCCTGCCAGACCACGTGCCTAGCCTGCAGTTGGTAGAAGACGAAGAGTGCACGGCACGCCTGCTCTGTGTCAGCCGCTACCTATCCACCACTCACAGGTAGGGCACGTGCATAGGTTACAGTTGGTAGCGTGTTGGGCCGGCTAAACCCCTTGGAAACCCACCTTCGGCTATAAAAGACAGCAAATGGTATTATCATTTCATCATCTACTATCTCGTATAACTTACTTGATAACTGCTCTAATAGTATTCATATACTTTTATATTCAAAGAGCAATATAGACTGATTCTCACGCCGGAGGGTGGTCACAAGGAGGAACCCCCCCCCTTCCCAGTGACGAGCTTACGGTGTCTGTTTTGCAGGTTCCCTGAAGTACAACTTACTCTGCTGGACCTAACCTTCGTGGGAAACATTACTTAGCCCCCAGATTACCTATAATCTGCCCGGGGTCACTTAGTGTTTCTTCATTTGCTCTACAAAGGGAATTAGGTCTACCCGTTCGGCCTGATGTTCCATTGGTAAGATATATAATAAAACATAAATAACTGAAATTAACATTCTTAACAGATAGGGTTTATTGGGAGATTGGACTACCAGAAAGGTATCGACATTATTCTATCGGGAACGCCAGATTTGTTACAAGATGATGTTCAATTTGTAAGTAACTTGCTTAACAAGCAACATCTGGTTAACAATTAGACGTATGAAACTTTCCAGTTATTAAAGTTTAATTGTTACAGATAATGCTTGGGTCGGGAGAAAAACAATACGAAGACTGGATGAGAGCCACCGAAGCAACGTTTAAAGATAACTTTCGTGGATGGGTTGGATTCAATGTTCCCATATAACACCGAATAACCGCAGGGTGCGTTACACTCATTTATTTTAATATATAATATAAGAAAAGCATTCGTTGGTGTAAAAGAGACTGGAATTAATATATACAGGAAAGTAACCAGAAACCCTTAGGCCTGGGAATGAATTGAAAGTTCAGTGAACCGTTCAGCAGGAAGTTCGTTTATTTAATAAACTAACGAACCCGCACAGAAATTGTGCTCATTTAGTTAAACGAGCTAACATGAACACAAGTTTTATAAGATTCAATTATCATCCAATTTTATGACTTTTTAGGCTCAACAAATTGATGTTCACGTTTACTTTTAATTGGTGTTCGCTCGGGTATGTTTGTTCATCTGTTTTTAGTTACATTCGTTTGTTTGTCTTCATTTACGTTTATCAACCATTCGTTTATACTTTTAACAAACAAACATAAACCGTTACAAGCACACTCATTTTTTTTATCGAATGAACACGGAGAAGACCCTGTTCGTTTAGATGTTCTTGTTTGATAATTTGTCCAGTTAAAGTTAAACAAACAAGCACGAACATGTCCCGTTTGTGTTTTTTAGGTTCGTTTGCAAACCATAGACCCTAGATAAACCTGCCTTGGGCCTGCGGGCCACATACTAAAAATCACCCTAGTAATAACACTAATAACTGTAATTAACATAGAGGATACAATTAAGCTCATGCGATAACATTTACTCGATTTGTGCAGATGTGATATTTTGTTAATGCCCTCAAGATTCGAGCCGTGTGGTTTAAATCAGTTGTATGCAATGAGATATGGAACCGTACCAGTGGTACACAGAACCAGAGGACTTGGAGTGAGTTAAAATTAATATTATTTAGTGTTGTCTAATGTTGTTTTTTAAAGATCATGACTAAGTATTATTTGGTTGTATATAGGACACAGTGAAAACTTTTAATCCATTTGCAGATGAAGGAAAAGGTGAAGGTACCGGGTATGTATTCAGTCAAAACAGCTAAAATGTAGGATAAAACATGTTTTATGAAATTAGAAATATGTTACATTAAATTTGTATTTTTGTTTTAACAGGTTGGCGTTCAAACCTTTGACAAGAGAAAGCATGTTGGATGTAAGTTATATTTAACTCCAAATAATATGTTAGATGTCTTTTTTAAGTTCTACTGAGTCAGTTGATTAACTTTAGCCGAACACGAACATGAACATATAATCGAACAAATTTTTTTGTTCATGTTCGGTCGATAAGAATATGTGCGTGTTCGTTGAAACTTAAGTGAACAGTTCACGAACGCAAACAAACTTAAACGGGCATGATTAAATAAACGTAACGAACACAAATGAACATAATTGACCTAACATGTTTCATTCACGAATACAAACTCTAGTGGATGATCATTATGATTTATTTTTCTCAATAAAAAATAAACCAAATAAGTAAATACGCGCCCGCGCACACACAAACACAAACAACATGATGGTGGTAACTAACTACCATAGTATATGAAGCTAAATAGCTAATAATATAAAATGGTGGACGTCACAGGCGCTACGGGTTGCTATAAAGACATACAGGAAGCACAGGAGTTCTTGGCTAGGTTTGATGAAGAGAGGAATGGAAAGGGATTACTCATGGGACAACGCTGCAGTTCAGTATGAACAAGTTTTCAAATGGGCTTTCATTGATCCTCCTTATGTCACCTAATTGACTTAAAAATCAATCCAACAACACATGGGTTTACAAGAAACAGTGGCAGTTGGTCAACTACAAGGATCTGATCTGTACTGGCATTTGGAGCTGGTTGGTTGGGTGGAACCCACAGGCTATTGGAATGCAAGCTATTCAAGTTAGTAGGTGCATTACAGACAGATATCTTGAGCGTGTTATATAAATTTAAGTTTAATATACATTTTTGAGGAATATACAGAGTTTTCTTACATATTGAAAATCTAATTATTCTTAATTTTTTATGACTAACATCTTAGAGTGTGTTCATTTAGGTCTGTAAAAAATATACAAATCATTTCGAGACTTCTTAACTTATACAACGTGTTTATTTGTGTCTACCCAAATTATACATTATGAGAAGTGATAGTTAATTGATACGTGAAACTTGTTCAGTCAGCCGAGCTCAGTTAAAGAAGGGATTTACAGCTATCAGAAAAAGAAGCAGAGTTCAGGTGAGTTTCTAGCCCCATTTATGTGTTATGTTTTCGGGGCTGTGTGCATACTCAATATGTTTGTTAATACACTTATCCTAAGAGATAAGTGTATGCCTTATGTGGATAATGTGAAATATATGAATGATTGCTTGATGGTACGTGAACGATCTTCGGATATTGCACGTACTGTCAGGTTGTAGCGCTAAGAATAAGGTAAGTATGTTATGTACGTTTATGTGTATGAACATGATAGAGATAATAGAAGAAAGAAATGATAACGTATGGTTGTATGGTTACGAAGAGGGTATCGAGCCCTAGTAATACTCGAGGAATGTAGGGCGTAATGCTCTTTATAACGTAAGATATGAAAGTAAGTTAATACAAAAGGAAGTAAGAAAGTATGGAAGTAAGAAAGTATGAACGAAAGGATATAATTTTATGTGTATGCCGTGTATGGTATATGTGATCGATACGATTGATTGCTTGACGGTACGTGAGCGATCTTCGGATATTGCACGTATCGTCAAGGGAAGTTACTAGCTCCTTACATGGATATATATAGAGTTCCTTACATGGAAAGTATAATGTTCCTTTTATGGAAAGTAAAATGTTCCTTTTATGGAAAGTATAGTGTTCCTTTTATGGAAAGTATAGGGTTCCTTCTATGGAAAGTATAGGGTTCCTTCTATGGAAAGTATACAGAGTGTTGTATAGGGTTCCTTCTATGGAAAGTATAGGGTTCCTTCTATGGAAAGTATACGGTTCCTTCTATGGATAGTAAAGTGTTCCTTCTATGGAAAGTATACAGAGTGTTCCTCCTATGGAAATTCTATATAGTATGGTAATGGTAAAGGTTCTTTTAATAGATATTACGTGATGATCCTCCTATGGATATTTATACGAGGTTAAGGTAGAAATATGTGTCTTCGGATACGTTAAGAAATATATGAGAATAAAATTGTATGTTGCCTGATTAACTAGAACTCACTCAGCGTAGCTGACTTTTAGTATGCACGCAGGTGAGCTGATTATAGAGTTAGCATGAGGATGACACACGGCATGGATTGAACGGCTGGCATCTGAAGAAAAAAGTAAAGATGTTTTAAATATAAAGTTTTGTGTTATGGTATCAAAGAAAAGATTTAATGTTTTGTAACAAATGATTGATGTTTTATATTCCGCGAAAAGTTTTAATAAACTCGGATTTGAAGAACTGTGTTTATGAGTAAATCCGATGCTAAAGTAAGGTCACCGGGTTCGGGGCCTTACATTTGGAATTAAAATCGAAAGACGTGAATTTTTATTAAAACCCTAATTTTTTCGATTTTATGTATTCATGTTTTGTTAAGAAAATTGGTTATAATTGTTAAAATTCATATTAAAACTGTAATATAATCAAAATTTGTTAATAATATGTTTAAGATTTCGATTATAGAGGAAACCGACTAAAGATTCTTCGAAAATGTTTTTCATGTTCATCATAAATTCGAAGAATCGTCCTTATTTTGGATCAATCATTAGAATAAAATTTATTTTATCCAACTTTGATTGATTTTTTTTTTTAAAATTTCAAACATAATATAGTTTATCAATAAAAAAATTTTAAAATCTTGGATAATTATAATTAAATCATTTAAATTAGAAAACAAGATAATCCATTAAAATTCGAATTTCATCTTTATCATAACTTAGTATATGGGATTTTAAAATAATTTATGAGTTAAAAATAGTTTATGGGTTAAGGATTTAAAAATATATTTTGGTTTTTTTCTTAAATTGTTTTGGTTTACCAAAATCCTGAAAACCTTGTAAAACCTGAAAACTCTCATATTGCCGAAAACCCACTAAATGTAGGGCTCACTAAAATTCCCGAGAACTTATAATTCCCAAGAACTCAAAACTCTCGATAACTAATTTCCCGAGAACTCTAATTTTCCCATAAACTGTTCTTAATTAAATATTTTGTAAACAATTAATCTTATAAAATTTTACAAAACATAAAAAGCTTAAATTGAGTGAATTTTGATATATCACTTCTGCCCAGAGGTGATGTGTTACATTTACCATATCATTTAGGGATTACTCTATATAATAGTAACCAAGTTTTGAAACTGTTCCAATCAGGTCACTAAAGTATCATATGTTTTCTAATCATAGATATTTTACATATATTGTAGGTTATGTATGTTTTTTATTATTTCTAAATAGTTTGAGATTGCAAAATATTATTTTTTTTAAATTTGAGAAATATGTTAAATTTCATGTGGTGATTGTAATAAAATCTTGGAGGATAATGTCACACCCCAACCTACGGCGGAAATGTCGGGGCGCGAACTGATTGCTCACAACTTTTCAAAGGTTACTATCATGCAACATTATTTAAATGACAATATCCATTAATTAAATTAAGTTTTCAAATAAATCAAATACAAACAAATACAAAATCCATACACATACAACAATACAACGTATATCACAAATGATCTTGTTTAATTATTTGCTAACTTAAATTCTTCACTAAGTATTCACCAACCTGCATTAAATTTCTACGATAACCTGCATATGCGTAGAAAATAGAATTTTGTCAACAACACATGTTGAGTGAGCAACACACCAGTTTAAATGTACATATAGTATACATAAAAATAAGTAATTGCAACAAGTCATATGAGAATAACAAATTAACCAAATGAGCAAGTATAACTGAGATGTCGAGAAGCACAAATGCTATAACGACTGGCGTATGATAATACTACTGAGATTATGTTGGACCTCTCCGAATGCGGAAGCATATAAAGAAAGTAAGTACATAAACAAGTAAGGTATAAGTTGTTAACACATAAGACAATAGTTGCAGTTTTGAGTATAAGTATATATAAGAAATATAATTTACGCATATGTCCCCAAAACTTGGAAAACAAGTAAAATAGGGGAATGTGGTACTCACCTCGATAGACAAACAATAGTGAATAGATAACAATAAAAATGACGAAAGCCGATCACACGCGTTGACGATAAGGCCTAATAAGGAAAAAAGAATACAAAGATATGCTAAGTTAATGAACTAGATCGGATAAGCGAGTTTAATAATTAAAATTATTATTAAGTCACTATTAAACCCTTAATAATAATTAATATAATATTTTATTATATATAAAGATATTATATGAAAAATTATTAGTTTTGTTAAATTACAAATAAAGTATATTATAATATTATATAAGTAAAACACATCTATAAAAATGTTATTAGTTTACTAATCCGTTCAAAAGTATATAATATTTTATATAATACATAAAAATATTATGTGAATAAAATACATCTTTAAAAATTATAAGTTCGTAAAAACACATAAATATATATAAAGTTTTTCTTATATATATATATATATATATATATATGTCTACATACACGGACGAAAGATGCGAGAAACATAAGTATTATAGACGGTTTTTGTAAAATCGTGAAAGTATCAGATAAAAAATGTCAAGTTTCTAAAGTTAAAGGACCAAAATGTCAAATTCTAAACCTTAGAGTTGAAAATGATAAATCTGGTTTCCTGACCAATCGCGATACGTGATGGATCAGAAGGGAAACCCATCGCGTATCGCGAAGGGTTGTCTGACAGCGAGGCACGTGGCACACCGTTCGCCACGTGTCCCACCACGTGGCCACACGTGGCAGGTCTATAGGTGACGACGCAAGCCTACGTCGCGATACGCGACGGGCTAGCCAAAGATACGCGACGGGCCCTAAAAATGCCTATAAATAGTAAGCTCCGGGTTCATTCAATTTCACACCCAAATCTGCACTCCTCTCTCTCTCTCTCTCTATAAACATCTCTCTAAGCTCCAAGAATCGTATCCTCGAACTACCTCGATTTCCGTGCCCAAATTCCTCGTAAACCGTGTCACTTACCACCAACGTTTCAATCAAGAAGGAGTTTCCATCACGACGTCCCGATGACCCGCCTCGTAAAGCGTGCCGGTGTGAGAAGAAGTGTTGGTGCTTTGTTTTGCGTGCCAAAGCGAAGTGTTGATCAAGAAAATGTTGAAAAGGGTAAAAGGCGAAGTGCTGCTCGATCGTCTAGAGTTATTATATTCCGACAAAGATAGGCATAATGGCGAATAAAATAATAATAAAATATTATAAATGCTTAAAACCTTAAGTCGAGATTATACTCGATACCTCGATAAAATAAAAACATATAACAAAGAAAAGAAAAGAAAAAAAGAGATATGTATATCTATATAAATATATATGTGTGTGATTATATATATAATTCTTTGTTATAAAATGTTATTATTATTTAAGTAATAATAATTATTCATAAATAATAAAGAAAAGAAATACGTTTCTTAGAAAAGAAGAAACACAGGGTTTAAAGAAAATAAGATTTAACTAAAGGTTGTCTTATAAAAGAATACTTTTTAACTAAAGGTTTTAAAGTAAAATAATCGAGGTAAAGATTATAAAAGACTAACGGTCTTAAGACGGATAGTATATCCGACTAACAAAAGGTTATACTCGTACTATAGGTGCGAGATAGCAACGGGAAAGACCCTCGGATGGTATATTGAAGCCGATGCAAATCAAAAAGGTGAATACGCCCCAACTTTACAAACTTGTTTTAAAATGAGTCAAACGTGTTAAATGAAAAGTTTTACATGAGACTAAGTGTCTCTAAAACATTTATAAACAAGGGTATAAACACTGGCCTCAGGCTATCGTGTACGTTTGTCTGAATCCTTACATATGTGGTGGGAATATCACACCTGGTCACAATTACGCTGCCAGCGGGGAGTATGACCTTGTGTATACGAATAGGTACTTAACTAGTCGAATGCTGCGGTGTTTGCTGGGGTATTTAGTGTAGAGACTCGCGTTTATGAATTTTTTTGTTTAAACTTGGTTATTCCTAAGCCACGTTGGGCCGAGACCTGCGTAGTCTCGAAGGGTGATTAAGTAAAAGAAAATATTTTTAGTGTCAGCATATTCACCAACATTCGTTGCTGACGTATTTTCTTAATATTTTGCAAGTGATCAAGGTTAGAGCATGAGATGACGAAGTGCTCAAGATACCCGATGGCTCGGATCTTTTTGTTAAACTTAATATAATATTAATGGTGGTTTTGTAATTAAAACAAGTAATCTCTAAACACTAAACGGGAACTTTTAAATCCCGTCTTTTGTGAATGTGAATATTATATTTTAAATCCACATGTTTCTAAAGACTTCCGCTTTTAAACGTAACTCTGATTTATTTGCAAATGTGGTACCAACATATGTGTCATACACCTAAGCCGCAGTTTGGGGTGTGACAGTTTTTAATAAAATAATTTATTTAATAATTATAATTATTATTACACTTAATTAAATGATTTTAAAAATAATTTACCAAAATAACCCAAAAAAACGGGGTGGCAGGGTCTCGAAACCACGACCTGCCACACCCTAGCCTTAAAACAAACCAACTGGACTGACCAGATCTTTGTTAAAGCATATGAAACATCAAATATAAACTAACAGAAGGATGAACAGAATCAGTTATAAACCCTAACAATTGATCCGATCAAATCTGATACGTTTGATCAAATCAACCATGGGGCTATTTATGAGCATGAAATCGCGATCCTATCTATGTATTTAATTACCTCAAACAGTGAACGGAAGAGGGCAGACGACGAACCAAGGGTGACGGCTAAACTTTGATCTAGAAACAACACCTTGCGACTTCGTTTATATATTAGACTTAGGGGAAAGATTGGCTACTGACTTAGGATTGTGTGTGTACATTTAATTGATATCAACGATTTATATAGGTTCACAAATTAGGGTTCAATACGTGAATAATAACTTAAGGCCCACGTTTTGGATCCTTCTAAACGTAATTGAATGAGGGATTAGGGTCGGCTAGATGCAAATTAGGGTTTAGGAACACCTAATTAAACTTTGGTTGATGGATTTGGGCTCAAGAACAAGTTAGAATTTATAATTAATCAATCCAGGTTCGTGTTGGGTTTGGATCCTAGTATAAACGGGCTAGATGAATAAAATGGATAATAATATAACTGATTTTCATATATGGTCCCTATACTTGAGGTTGGAATCATATCTAGCTAGAACTTGAAGTTTAGGGTGTGTTTTGGATATAAACAACTTTCAGTATAATATAATATACATTTATTTAATAAATAACGATTAACTAATAAACGTGCACTAACTTTATTGATTAAAAAAATTCGAAAAACAAAACTGGTCGGGTTCTAGTTCGTAAATCAAAAACGAGAAAAATCGGGTTATTACATATTACATTCATAGAATTGTAGCTACCTGAGCCTCATATCCACAGAACTTCACAGTTAAGTGTGCTTGGACAAGAGTAGTATTATGATGGATTATAAAAAAATATGCAAAAAAAAAAAAATCTGATTTATTTATTTATTTTGCATATTCTTGCAATTTAATTTATTTTTTTTCCACAATTTTGTCAATTTAAAAAAAATATTTTTTACACTGCATTCTTGGGTTTAAAATATAGGAAAGGAAATCATAAGGTTCGATTGGGAAATAATAGAAAAGAAATTATATACATAAAAGACATTCTCGAGTTAAAAGAAAAGAAAGTATTAATTAGATTTTTGAGTTAAATCAGAAGGAAAAGATATGGAAAAAAATCTGTAACTTTACAATTATGTTCTCATAGCAACATGGAAAAGAGAATTGTTATAGGGTAAATTAATAATATTATAAAGTTTTCATTCACAATCCGGCCATATTTGGCATGAAAGTTTTAAAGAAAAAAATGTCTAACTTTTCTTTCCATACTCTTTCTTTTCTTTAAAAAACTCAAGAATGAAAAAAGAAAAAATTTCTTTTCTTTGATTTTCCAATTAAATAAAAAAAACTCAAGAATGTAGTGTAAAGGATTACTTGATAGCCTTTTAATGGTCAATAAGAGGCCCTATTAATGGTTTATAATCTCTTAATGGTTAAGAGGTAACCTTAAGTCTGAATGGTTAAGAGACTACCTCTAAGGTAGTCTCTTAACCATTCAGACTTAAGATTACCTCTTAACCATTAAGAGACTATGAATCATTAAGAGTTAGGGGCTGTTTGGAAAGGCTCTGAATCATACCATTCAGATGTGAAACCTAATAGCTCAGATTTCAGAGTGTTTGTTTGAGATAAACACAATCTTAATGGCTCCATTCATATCTTATTCGTTCAGATACAATATGTTGCTAAATGAGAAATCAGACCAAATTAACCCTACACTGATACAAGGTTCGTTCATCCCTCCCAACCCTAAAACCTAATATTATTACTCCCAAATCACAACTGCTATGGTGTTGCTACCCAATCGACAAGCCATTGCACGATCCCATCTATTACCCAATCGACTGCTATACCCTTCCAACACATCTGCTCAATCGATCCCATCTCAGGTAACTTTTTTTCTCCAATAGAAATTTGTGAATTTTATTCCCGAAATTGATGAACCGTTTGTTTCCTTCTTTGTTCTCTCATCTGCAAGTTGAAACTTGAATGTAATGTTTGTGTGTTTATTTTATAACATGGATTAATTTGATTGATATGATTGGTTCATAATTGTTATAGAATAGGGCTTGTTTTTTTTTATCAAAATGGTGAATAAATGTGGTATTGGTCATGTATACTTGTGTTAATTTCAGCTTTGGGTTGAATGGTTCAAGTTTGGGTCGGCTTTTATTTTAAAAAAATTGTAAAAAAAACATAAACCATCAAAGAATGTTAATACCCAAAGTGAAAGTTAATTACAATAATCTTGACTAATTATTGGTCCCCTTATAATTGCAATTTAAGAATTCAAAATCAAATTGGGTTCGAACGGCTAATGTGATTTGTTTATGCGTGTCCTTGATGTGCTTAAAAATAGTCAATTAAATATTAACTAAATTAACAAGTAATAAAAACTAGACTTAAGACTTAACTACACAAAACACCGGCAAGTGAACCGATCAATTGTACTAAAGCTAAGTAAGTCCGGAATATCGAACCCACAGGACTCTATAAATTACGTTAATTAACTAATTAGACTCAACTTACGACACGATTATTTATTATTAATGTTTTAAGGGTGTTTTAAACTAATAGTAAACTAAGAAATTAAATAAACAAGTAAACTAGAAAACAAGCAATTAATCACAAGATCGAAACCAATCAGAGAAGGAATCTACCTAGGTAAGAATCCTGTGCATCAACAATCATCAAGCAATGGACAAATAACATGATATGGAAACTGATTTCTAAACGTATTCATCTAACAAACCCTAAAGGAACCTTGACCGAATCAAATGACATCCCAAAGAATAATTATTAGATTATTAAGCAATCAGTTATATTGATTTCCTCACAGTTATCAAATAGGGTTAATTAATAGTATATAAAGCAAGCAATCTTACGAAACACTAAGCCCTAGATAACTTGATAAGCTAAACACAACATCATGAACAAGGATAAACACAATAAGCAAGAATATGGTCACTAATCTATCCTAGCATGCGATTGACCAAGACACATGAACAACTCCTCACCTTACATGAGAGAACGTCATAAAGACAAAGATCTAGCCGCTAATACGATGCATCAACACGAAATCGATACTTTAAATATATATTTTATTGATAAATATGGATGAATACATTAGAGAGAATAATAACTTATGGAGAGGATAATTTAGATCTATGTACAAGTTCTCTACTAAATTATGAGCATGAGCTCCCTATTTATAGGCTATTTTACACTATACATTAAATACGAAGACTAAACCGCCTATACCTTATTCGATCGCTACGGACACCGAAACCGTGCACTAACAGACTCCCCCTTTTCCGTAGCTATCGAATATTTTATCCTTGTATACTTTAACTGCAAATCACCAGTCACAAACCGTGCACTAACACTTGTTTAACCCGGTTTCAATCACAATAACAACAGATCTCGGATCTGTGTTAATATGATTAATACCTTAACTCGGATCTAGCTCATAATTAAGTTTGATTATGTGTTATATGTGTATATATTAGTAGTTGTATAAGTGAATAATATTAAGATGAAGATCGAGAGCGATTTGGACAGAGTTTCGTTAATTATCTCTCTAAAACTTTTTAAATTAGTCGTGAACAGTGTTCACCTATAAATAGAGGATGGGGTTAGTTCGTTAACATCCCCTAACGAACTAACACCCAACTCGTTACATACATTAAAGTTAAATAACCATAACGAATCACCCCCTGATTCGTTAACATCCCCAAACGAATCAGGAGGGAATAAACTTAAGTCTTAGTTCGCTAAACAACACTAGCGAACTAGACCTTACATTAACGAACTAAATAGATAAATAATTGTTTACTACATTAAACAAAACGACAAAAACGTTAAAGATAAATACAAAGACTCAAGACGCAAAACCGTGCACTAACAGACACCCCCTCGTTATATTTCAGCTATATTATGATTGGCGTTAAGTCGGTCATTGGTATTGTTGTCCAACTTAAATCTAATAACAAATTTTCAAGTGTTTTTGTGATATGAGTAAATGGTTCAATTTGAGCACAGAATATCAGAAACTATCAGCCTCTAATCACGGTTCAAGCTTAATTTGATTTTTCCCTTATCACCCCAACTTGACTTAAACCATTATATTGTTGATCAAAAATTTATTTTATAGAAAGTTATGAGCAATGCATTGAATTTCTGTTACTATGAGTGAATATGCACGAGTCCATATGTCGGCTTACATACATTGTATCCCCTGGGATTCGTTTCTTAATGGTATTAAGACGCACGTAAGGGAGGAACCATGTATGACTAACAACGGATTTTGATCAAGTCAGTAATTTGGAAATTTGTACGAAGTACAACAGTGATCAAGTTTAATGACTTTGGGTTTGCTCTAAAAGCGAATGAAATATTCATGCATAGATGATTAAGTCGCATAAAGACTCACAGTGTCCAGAACCTCAAAGCTTGTTATTTGCTTTATTTTATTTTTGGTTGATCAAACAAGTATAAGGCTTGAGTATGACAGGTTATTTCATTTCTGCCATCTTCACCGAGATTTTTCTAGAGACTAACACCTCTTTCAATTTGGCGTTTCTTAATGTTTATATCACATAGTTTACTCTACTTGGTTGTTTTAAGACCTACCAATGCACCAATGCAATTAAGCGCACAGTCCTTTAGGCTTACTTCTTGCTGGATTTGGAGTCAAAATAGTCAATGTACTATCATTTTCTCTTTTTGCTTCAAAAACTCAAAATTTTGAGGAGCATAAATTAAAAGTAAAGATAAATTTAATCGCCCCAGTTAACTTAAGTCTATAAATAAATGGTTGTTCTATCAATTCAGCAAATGAATAATAGGACCAAGACATGCAAGCATGCTTTACAAACTTAAATAACCGACAAAGTTTTAAGCGAGAAAACAATCTAAAAAAGCATAACGAATGCCCCAACTATTTTCCATTATCAGGTGAATGGATAACCCAATCATTTACAAGTAAATGTCAAGATCAAACATATACACGTACATGCCCTTCAAATGTAGATAATTGACATAATTTTCAGCAAACACATGCAAAAATCTTTTTGGTTTTTCTCTATACATAATTTAAACTTTACGGCTTCATTTGTTGTTCAGCCACTTGTGAATAAGTTACTGGCTTCCTACACTTTCGTCTTAAGTAAGCTGCTTGAACCACATTTGAATTCTCATTCTTGCATAACGGTAAAATTGGGATAAACTTAGGTTTCACTTGACCATGAGTCTCATTAACACGAATCACCTTTCGAGGATTCACATTAGAGAACATAATATGAGTATCATCAGCTTCAGAATCTCTTTTACCAAAGGAACCGGTTTGGAATGGTCTTTGATAAAAGGATGAAGATTCTGATAACTCTTCTGACTACAATTTCTCACTACATGACCATGCTGACCGCAAAGAAAACAACTTCGCATGTCCACACGATGATGTTGAGAATTAGTTGAAGCAAATGATGCAGAAGATTGATGATGGCTCACATTTTTGGTCATGCTCTTAGCAAACTTATCAGATAACTCAGATTTCTTTTTCAAGTAAAAATCTAAATTAAAGCTGTTTGAAAAACTTTTTAGAGTATCTATTCCAGTTGACTTTACAAAATTAATCTTTTTAGCATGTGATAAAACTTGCTTAGCTTTAGTCAATGGATCAGAAGAAACTGATGTTTTTGCTTGAGCATACTGACGTTCAAGTTCTTGAACCTGAGATGTTTCATTGTGAAATACACTCTCAATCAGTTCTGGTTTAATAATATTAATTGAAATGTCATTTTCAGAAAACATTGTGTCAATACCTTTCAACTTGAAAACCCTAACAGATGATGGCTTAGAACTAGGAGGATTAATAAAACGCATTAAGTCCTCATCAGAAATGTTTTGTTTGTCTGACTTCTTTGCCTTCATTGGTTTAGGTTTCACAGTTTCTTCCTTTTTCACTTAAGACTTGAATGAACCATACACAGCTTCCTCAAATCCTTGAGGCTCACAAAGAATGTGGTTAGAACTTGGGATGTTCTTATTCTTGTGTATTACCTCAGGTTCAAACACGTCTTCGATAATTACTTTGTCAACATTCTCAACAAAGACTTTGTTGCTTTGTACATGAGGTTTTTGAGGAGCAACTTGAGGTTTAGCAGTTTTTGTTTTAACAGGTTTAGATTTTTCAGACATCACAGATTCTTTTTCAATCAAATCCTCTTCTTTTCTAGCAAAATGATTAATTTTATAATCATTGTGAAAAGGTGGCGGAATTTCAACAAAACCAATACCTTTCTTTGAATCCTTTTGTTTTCCAGATACTTCAATAATTTTATTCAACAGAAAAGAAGAATTTCTAAATTTACCCAGTTTGTTCTTCAATTCAAGAACCTCATTCTCAAGCTCGGTTATCTTTGAACGATGTTTCAAGATTTCTTGAAATTTCTGGTCATTAATCGTCATTTTCACAGATAACTCAGCTTTGTGATCATGATTACTTGTCGACAATGCTTCAATCTTTTCTCAAGATCTCATTTGAGATTCAAGAGATTGTCGATAAGTATCCTTCAGAGAAGCAATTTCTCTTACAATATTATCATTATGAGTTTTCAAAGATTCTAACTTAGGTTTGTTAGAATTACAATCAACACATGATACTTTAACAGATGAAGTAGCAGAGATAGAATGGCTAACCTCATTGATCTTAGCCATGCAAGCAAACATCGTTGGAGACTTGTCACAAGAGTCGTCAAAATCAAATCCAGAATCATTATCAAAAGACATCTCACCTCCACTTGCATCTTGAAAATCTTTTGTTAGCCCAAACATAGCCAAATTAGCTTGAGTCTCATTACACAACAGTCGTTGTGACCAATCATTTCCATCAGTTAACATTGCCTGTGACCCAGAAGTAGATGGTTTCTTTTCAGCATCACTACTTCGTGGTGTAGAAGAATTTTGATGTTGACCACGAGGACCAGTATACTCTTTCTTCGGTCTGTCACACTCTGCAAAATGCCCAAACTCCTGACAATTATAGTATTTCACTTTTAACTTATCAAATCCCAGTTTCTTATTCAAGGCAGGAAGATCTTTGCCAGTCCTTTGCATGAATCTCTTAACCTTACGGACGATCATAGCCATGTTCCACTTTAAATCCATGATTTCCAAATCATCTGGATCAATCTGATCATAATCCTCATCAGTTAGATCAATTGTGGCAATCTTACTGCTTACCAAGTTTTCATATGAAGACATAAAGGTTGTTAGAAAAGAAAAATTTTGTTCTGCTTCCTTCATATTGACACTAGGAGATGAAGCAAATGTATTAGTAGTAGTAGAACTTCCAGAACCACCAGATGATCCAGAATTACCACCAGTGTAAAAACATGCTCTTGGATCATTAAGGATAGTTGATTCTTTTTCACATGCAGCTTGTGTAAGAAAAGCGGTTATCGGAAAGATAGTTAAACTTAGAGGCATACTACCACCATAGAAAGCAGGATCTTGACTTTCCTTGGAAGATTTCTGACATTTAAGATCGTATTCTCTAGCTTCAATCTTTTGTAAGAATTCCATAGTAGTAAAGTCTTCATTCAAGAAATAATCATTCTCTTTCAAAACCATTAGAAATGTTGAGTAAGAACTTGGTAGCACACTTTTAATAGTGTCAATTTTATCAGTCTCAGAAATTTCCAGTTTTATTTTATCCATCTCAGCAATTAAGTGATTGAACCTTGTAATCATTTCTTTAACTGTTTCTCCTTTCAACAAATTAAAGTTCCGAAACTGAAACTTAAGCATCATTTTCTTACTTTCAGCTGTATTTCCCATACTTCTCATACGAAGATGTTGGAATAAGGAAGCACATCTCTTTATGCTACCCACTTGATAAAAGATATTTTCAGGTAAAGCCATAGTAAGAGTAGAATAAGCCTTTATCTCAATCTCTAATGCTTTCTTCTCTTCTTGTGAATATTGAGAAATAGTTTTGGGAGTAAAACCAGTAGTATCATCACCAATCATTGGTGCCATATAAACCTCATCTAGACAATACGAGTAATCAGGATGAACAGAACCCAAATGAGCACGAAACCGAGGTTCCCATTTAGCAAAATCGCTAAATTTCATCAACCTAGGACATTTCGAATGTGAACCTATCTCGGTATCAAGTTGTAACATTTGTTGCATCAACATGTTTTGAGAAGCTAATGCATACATGCCGGCCATTTTTGATAAATTTCAAAAATTTAAGGTTTAACTGTAGCGAACTGTGAACAGTTGTAGCGAACTATGAACAGTAAATTAACGAATCAAATCTTAACGAGTCTAAGATTAATCAGGTCACGGATCAAGATTAACGAATCAATCCAATGAATCAGGCAGTCAACGAATCAGATTTAACAATAAGTCAAACTAACAAATTGACTAACGAATTGACTAGCGAATTGCGAAGAGTAACCTTAACGAATTAGAAGGTTTTCAGTAACGAATCGCTAAGAACGACTTAGAAAAATAGGTAACGAACCAACTACAGTTGATAACGAATCAACTAATAGCGAATCAAGTTGTTACAACGGTTTGTAACAAACTCTAACAACGAATGCCACGTGGCAAAGGTTGTTATGACACAAATTCCAAAGTGAACAAGTGTCACGCGAATCAGTTAACACGAATCACTAAACAAGTGACACGAATCAAATATTTATGCGAACTGGTTAACGAATTAGCTATAACTCTAGCGAATTGACCAGATCAATTAACGAATCAATGTGAATTCGATAATGAATTAAGAAAAATATTCAGTGAACTAGAAACATATTCAAGTCTTCAAATCTTCAAAGAAGATTTCCAGAAATCTGGAAATGAAGAACACAAAACCCAGAAACTCAGATTCGTAATACACACTCAATATGTAACCAAATCTCACAAATCAAGTACCAAAACACTCTTCATTACCACACGAAACCAAATCAACCATTCTCGTGACCGAATAACCCAGATCACAAAACCAATTATACCAAAACCAGTCCTCTGTTTTGGTCACAAACCAGAACCAATACCGATTCAAACCAAAAACCAAAACAAAACTTCAATTCCGATTATCCGAACCTCACCTATACCTTAACCAACTCAAATCCAGTCCAAACCTTCCATTAATTCAATCAATTAACCTCAAATTGATCTAAATTTAATCAAATAGAACACTAGCAATACATAATACTAATTAACAGTCTAATAAACCAAATAAACAATCAAATCAAGCGTGATTGAGCCCCGAAAGCTCTGATACCACTTGTTCAACCCGGTTTCAATCACAATAACAACAACAGATCTCGGATCTGTGTTAATATGATTAATACATTAACTCGGATCTAGCTCATAGTTAAGTTTTATTATGTGTTATATGTGTATATATTAGTGGTTGTATAAGTGAATAATATTAAGATGAAGATCGAGAGCGATTTGGATGGAGTTTCGTTAATTATCTCTCTAAAACTTTTTAAATTAATCGTGAATAGTGTTCACCTATAAATAGAGGATGGGGTTAGTTCGTTAACATCCTCTAACGAACTAACACCCAGTTCGTTACATACATTAAAGTTAAATAACCATAACGAATCACCCCCTGATTCGTTAACATCCCCTAACGAATCAGGAGGGAATAAACTTAAGTCTTAGTTCGCTAAACAACATTAGCGAACTAGGCCTTACGTTAACGAACTAAATAGATAAATAATTGTTTATTACATTAAACAAAACGACAAAAACGTTAAAGATAAATACAAAGACTCGAGATGCAAAACCATGCACTAACATTACAACTATTAGAATTTAGCAGTACATTTAAAACCCTAACCAACTATCAACTAGCTTCTATGATCTAATAGGCCTATTCAACCATAATAATTAAAACACCAAGTAATGATTAAACATGAACCTTAAATCTAAAGAACACAATCAAAAGATAAAAAGATCTATGTGAAGCAATAGTTAACAATCAATCAAGATAACAAATACTCATATGCATCATGAAAGCAAAATCAAGTCTTTTACTATTAAAATATCGAATCCATAATCAAACAATTGTCCAAAGCAAGAATCAAATTAACACATGTTCATCAAACATAGGTAGACATGAAGTCTAGCCTAGAATCATTATTAAAAACAATCCTAAACAAGTATTTAAAACAAAGAGGAAAGACATGATAAAAACAATGAACAAGGAATCAAGATTAGAGGATAAAACCCTTGTTGATCGATCCTTGAACACCTCCTTGAAAGCCTTCACGATCCTCCTTGATAGGAAGCTTCAAAACTCCTTCAACACCTTGGTTTATCTCTCAAAATCGGATAGAACAAAGCTTAATTCGTCTAGGTTTAATAAGAGATGTTTATATAAACGAAAACCGGGCTTGGGCTTGCAAAAATAAGCTGACCAGTGGCTCTTGGCGCTGCGCGGCCAGGCCTTGCCTCCCTGGTCGCGCGGCGCGGAGTGTACTAGGTGAGGAAAACAAATTTTCTTTTTTATTTTTTGATTATTCTTGTTAGATTTTGATAAATTTCTTTCTTGAACTCCAAGCAATGATAGGAAGCTTCTAGACCTTCTTTCCCTGAACTTTCAAGCCACCATCTACATGCAAACAAATCAAAACACTAAGTGGAATAATGTAATCATTAACGAGCAAAACGAACTTAAACTTCTTACGAAATGATAGAAAGAATTAGATTTAACGTGAAAGACACCAAAAGAAATAAAACACGATAAATATCAAATAAACTTGACTCAAGACCTTAAAGAATAAAAGATAAACGAAACATAAACTTGTAACGATTCCGACGAAACCCGGTATACCCTAACCGGTAGACAATAGTTACGTCATTTTTAATGTCGGGTACATGAATTACCATAGTAATTATACGAGAATACATGTTCACTGTATTGATTGTACGTGAATATATAATTCATCGTATTGAACATGCGATTAATCGATCGATAGATATTGAAACCCGAACGAATCGAGGGTTCAATTATAGACGAGATATATGATATTTAGTGATGTTACGAAGCATTAATGCTTCGGGATAAGTAAAGTACGGCACAGAAAAAGAATTTCGATTTAATGGTACGTCGGTACATTAAACGAAACCTTTAATACCAAACCGAGCAAGAGACGATCGATCAAGACGAAAAAGATGCGCAATAATTAATAATATGATGTTTTAAGTTAATAAATGTCATGGTTTAAGTTTTTTTAAAGTTTTTAAATCGGTTTAATATAAATTTCATTTTTTAGGCATAAAACGACCGTTTTAACCTCGTTTTAAGCCGAATTAAACATTTAACCGAAAAACGAACTGAACCAGATTATCCAAAACATTATCCGGATTACGGGAATCCAATTGTGTGGCTAAGAATAGAGAGGTGGGTCCCACCCCAACCCCCACATAGTGCCGATCGGAATGGGGAAACCTCCCCTAGCTCTCATTTCTTTTTTTTACACAAATCCTTCAAGATCCATCAATCCTCTCCAAAGTATGAACTCAAAACCGATATTTGGAGCAAGAAAACCGAGGTAAAAACCAAGTTAATCACGTGTTCATCTTCGTTTCTTGAGTTTGTTTGCAAGAAAATGAGGTTTCAAAGATGAAAACCGATTCTTGCATGATCAAGTGATGTATAAGGGTTATACAAGGGATCTTGGTCCAAGAAAGGAGTTAAACGAATCAAAAACGAATTTTTACGGTTAAATCTTTGTTTTTGGAATCATAACCGAAACCATGAAAGAAATGGCTTGATCGTGTGTGTAACTTGCTTGGTATTGTGGTATGTTGTTTGTAGGCTCTGTGTTTAGTGGTAGATAAGGCGGAAAGACGAGTTTGTAGCTTGTAGTGGCGGAAAACGAAAGGTATATTCTGTTTATGTTCGGTGTATGTGTTTTGGGACAGATTGTTGATGGTTTAGAGTTAGGTCATTAAATTTTAAAGGGAAGTTCTACACATGAAAATATGAGTTCTGTGAATTTTTGGTAATTTTTGGACAAAGGATGAATATTTGGTGAATTTAATGCTTGGTTTTGGCCAAAAATGGTGAAAAATAGTTAAATATCATGAAAAATTCTGGGAAATTTCAGATAAGCTTTTTAAATCATGTCTAAGTCACACACAAAATTTTACGTCCGTTGGAGAAGTCTAAGTAGGCTTTTCGGTAAAACGAGTTCTAGGGTTTTCTAGCTCGGTTTTAGTGAAAATGGCATGTAAAAGAAGATTTTGGTTCTGGAAAAATTACAGGGGACTATGTGGATGGCAGGGGACATCCAGGAAAAATTTGGGATTTTTCTAAGATCGTTTGGTATTTACGACATATTTAGTGTTTAAATGGTGTTTAAAAATAGATAAATAAATTTTAAATATAGAAATTAATTCTGGAAATATTTTTATAAAATTCCCCACTGTCAAAAAGTGATTTGTGCAAAATTTCAAGATCCGAGATTAAACGGATAATTATTTGTACTAATTATCAAACTTTTAAAGTTAAAACGCGTAAACCGGTGAAGTTCGCTTAAGCGGGCTGACTGGTGTATAAAAACCCTAAAAATGAACTATTTTCATATAATTGAGTTAAAAAAGTAAAAATGAATCATCCGAAAATAATTCGGATGATTTGGGTATTTTTAACCGATTTAATAGTTTCCGGTACGCCAAATACGGAAACGGGTCCCGCGGCCAATCGGGGCGTCTAAACCGAGCTCTAATTTCACATCTTTAATTAAATTATCAGTCAACCACTACTTTCGGGTCGTGTGTGACCAAACTCATTTTTGAAACGTAAAAACGGATAACCGTGCTAGGCACGCAAAACGAGAAAAACGACTAATAGTAGTTGTGACCATGGAACTCTAAACGATATCACAATCTGAGTCCGGAGAAGTGTTTCTGGGTTAACCTTGCCCCCAGAACGGGTACAGTGCTGGGTTAACAGTGTCCCCAGATGTACCGGTTAACTTGGTTAAAGTTATATTAATAATGAGTGTATAGTAACGATCGTAGGGATCATATTACAGATTGGACGTGTTAACTGATAATGATTGTTGTTACCTGCTTGCATGTGCTAAGGTGAGTTTCACGAGCCCCTTTTTCTGAATTGTTTTTCGAATATTTTCTCGGGGCGGAAGCATGTTTTTACTGAAATGTTTAAATACATACTGAACGCATGGACTTGCGTGGATTTATATATATTTTATTGTACGGGTATCGTACGGAAATGTACTAAGATGGTAATTGTCTGAGTTGCTAACATTTTAAGGCCCCGGAACACGAGTGATTAACTGAAAGCCGGTAGAGTGTGGATAGTACTATTGGTTTGACAAACCCAACTGGTCCGGCATGGATTTGCTGATGTTTCCCAGCCAGTTGCACATGTCTATTTTGTTGTTATTTATTTTGCTATGTAATGTTAGACATAGCGGTTTGGGGCAGTTCCGTGGGAGGTGGATATGCCACGGGCCCGTGGGCGGGGGATATGCCACGGGGGTTGTGTGTGATAGTCAGAGGTTTCAATTGTGGACTCTGCATAATTACATCGTAATTCTGGGTTAACATTGCCCCCGGAATGAGTACAGTACTGGGTTAACAGTGTCCCCAGATAATATTATATTTTGATATGGATTTATCATGGTTTACTCAAATTGTGAAACTCACCAACTATTCGTAGTTGACCCGTTTTCTCACATGCTTTTCAGGTACAATTAAGATGAAGTGATTGCTTACGTGCTAAGTGCTTGATGTGTGTAAGATTTGCGTGCAGGATATTAGGATACATTATAACAAATAGAATTGTGTATCGTATTGTATGATGTGTGTATCACCTAGACGGTAAGAAATACAAGATAATATAATTGAAGTATATTAATGTATTTAGTTTTCTTTATAAACAATGTGGTTGATATCAGACGAGTCTGTCGCACCCCGTTTACGTTCCGCTGCGGTTACGGGGTGTTACAGAAGTTGGTATCAGAGCCATTGGTTATAAAGATTTAGGATGTCTTTAAAAGATACCTAAAATATAACCAGTAGCTCAAGTATTATAGGATCTGAATATCAACTAATAATTTATAGTGACGAGGTCTGGATGAACTTGGATGGACAAGTGAGTTATTATGGTCCGGAACATAATAACAGACTTGTCCGCACGAGGGAGTTCAGGGGAAGTCACGGGGTACATTAATAGGTAAAAATGGCAACATATGTGTAAAGTATATAATATTATTTATACGTGCTAATGTGTATATATATATGTACATATCTTGTGGGTACATGTATTGAGAAATAGGACCCGGATAAGGAACCGGGGGATGAAATAATAAAAGTACCGAGGATGCTGAGATTTCTAGAGCATCGGTTGATGATAAGTCTAATTTATCGGGCCATAGTTATGATAGTAGCAAGTTAGACCTTCCGTTTGATATTAACCAGAAATATCTAGTAACCGTCACTCCCAACCAAAATTGATAAATCCCTTACCCTACCAACACCGGTACCGTATATCCTAATAACCCCCTATGTTCACCCGAACCGCCAACCCTCACGTACGGACGGACCTGTACCTGAACCCATTCTTGTTCCATTAAGGTAAATAAATAAATAAATAAGATAAAATAAAATAAAATACAATAATAATGATAATAAATTTGAGAATAAATGAGCAGATAAAATAATATATAGAAATATATATATGTATTTCTCACTCTCAAACATATGAGTCATACCACCTCCAGATCGAGAATTACCGATTTTAGCGAACCTAGAACGCCGGAGGACATTGACTGAGCAAGCGATAGAGTTTCCCATAATAGTAATTGATCATATTTGAAGGCAACCCATGTTGCGCGATTACCTTAAACCTTGCAATTCCCTATGCTATCCTTACATCCGTTAGATGCCCGTACCCATGTATACTCGAATAGAATGATTACCCATACACAAAGAGGTGTTGAAATCATTATAGCATAGTTGGTTATTCGTTCGTAGGTGGTATACCGTGTATGCCGGATATACGAATAGACACGGATATTATAACTCCGTGGTACGTAATCGTTTGGTGCTCACGGTGAGCACGTATCGGTTATGCTGACATGCAGAAGGATATTGAAATCAAGTATATTAAACATTAACCTTTGTTGAGAAAGATCTATATGTCAGTTGGTGACAAGGATTATGAAACATATTTGAACGTTAACTGACGTCAGGTTAAGTCCATATGTTATTATACTTGTGGGACTTATATACTAGATACTGGTATGTGTAATATGTATGATAATATTTGGTGTGTATGTGTACCTGCTGTTATGATTGAGCTGGTAACGAGTTATACGGTGAGATTAGTATTGATTACTGCGTACGGGATGAGTACGGCAGAATGACATAAAGAGAGTAACTCCAATGATGGAGATTGATATGATTCAGTTGATTGCTCAAAGATAGCAGATGATGATACCGAATGTCGTATCACAGATCACTGCTAGTGTTGATGCAAATGTGATCGCAGAATTATAGATCGAGCAATCACATGATTATGAATATTTCAATTCTTAGTGTTATTACTAAGAGTGATATTGTACCACTGAATACTGTTACGACTACAAGTATTAGTTATAAACTAAACATGAATGGTAGTCGTAATGAATTAGATCCGGTATGAAGGATATGTTTATCGGTTGTGTTAAGGAAATTATTAATAGTCCACTGATGGTAAATGGAGGAATACATTAGCGAGTGGATAGAAAAGATCGAAATGGTTAAGGATATTGGTAAGAGTCTAGAATATTGTGTAGTGAAATATGCTACAGATATGTTGGTAGATTATGTTGTATCGTGATGGAACACGATGGTACAAAATTACAGTTAGAAAATTATTACTCAGATGATAAGGTCGGAATTTAAAATTCTTGTGCTAGAGCACTTTTATTCGAATAATTAAGTTCAGAGATTGGAAACTGAGTTATGGAAGATAGAAATGTTGTGTGCTGATCACATAGAACACGCTAATCGTTTGAAGGAATTGTCATGTCTGGTAACATGGCTAATTACTCCTGAAACTAAGCGAAGTGAGCGCTATATTGGGACTAACTCCATCGATAAGGAGTATAGTCAACCCTGTAAAATATACAACATTTGGAAGGGTTGTGTCACAAGCCAGCATTGATATATTCGACTTTATGGGAAGCCGACGTCGAGTGCTAAAGAAGAGAAATGATAAAGGTATAGTGCAAAATAGACTTGTGAATAAGTAGGTATGCCCTACAATCCAGAATTATACCAAGACTAGTTCTGGTGTGAAAACATGAACCGCATGAAGGGTCCTTCCCTAAATGTGGAAAATATGGTTATCGGCAGGAAGAAGAATGTCGAGTGATAGTAGGCCACAGGTGTGGTAAAGATGGAAGTAATGCCCCAATTGTAGAACCAATTGAAGCCATGTGAACCGGCAACCCCAACCCATTCGTGTACAACCACTCCGAACCCAACAACTTCAATAATAATCCATCCAAAGAAATCAAATTATGCCAAACAATTGTACTTGCTATGAATGTGGCAGTACAGAACGTTTCAAGAGAAATTGCCCAAAGTTGAACCAAGGTGTCGTTGGAAGACGAACCTCATGACAAGCATCAACCTCTGATCAAGCAAGGAGCCGTGCCTTTGTGAGTAATTCGAATAAAGCACGTCATGAACCAAAGGTGGTATTAAGTACGTTGTAGTTTTAAATCAATGGGCTTCAGCGATATTTTTACGGTCGTCGATAGAAGTTAGTTCCTGTTAACCTCCTATCATTTGGAAAGATACCGATTAGTGAAATTATAGAACCCTATACTGTAGAATCGCTAACGGTGAATCCCTAATGGTTAACTAAATTGTTCGGAATTGCCCTATTATTCGGAACGATTAATCCTTTCCTTATTGACCTACGACCAGTAAAGTTAAGAAGTTTTGACGTAATAGTTAACATGGATTGGCTAACTCAATATGAAGCTGAAATCAAATATGAAAAGAAGATGATTAGAAGCTCTCCTTCGGACGATGAAGCGATTAGATACAGAGAAAGGTGTACGGTATTATATTACCACTCTAGTCTCATCTTGAGATGCTATAATATTTACGACAAGAAAACGTGGTGTATTTAACAAACGCGATTGCCAAAGTATTTAAAAGAAAACATATAGAAGATGTTTCGGTGATACGTAAATATCCAGAAGTTTTCCCAGAAGAACTTCCTGGGTTACCGCCAACCCGACAGGTCGAATTCAGAATCGATTTAATGCCTCAAGCTGGCCCTGTTGCTAAAGCACCCTACCGACTTGCACCGTCCGAGATGCAAGAATTATCCAATCAGTTACAAGAATTGTTGGATAAGGTTTTATACGACCTAGTTAGTCACCATGGGGTGCACCAGTTTTAATTGGGAAATGAAGGACGGAAGTGTTAGGATAAGTATTGATTAGGGAGAATTGAATAAAATGACGATCAAGAATAGGTATTCACTTCTTCGAAGTAAATGATCTATTTAACCAACTGCAAGGGGCGATTTATGTTTAGAAAATTGATCTTAGATATAGTTATCACCAAATGAAAAATCCAAGAGGAGGACGTTGCAACAACAGCGTTTCGGACTCGTTACGGTCATTATGAATTCTTAGTTATGCCTTTCGGGCTAACAAATGCGCCGGCAGCATTCATGGAACTCATGAACCGAGTCTGTAAACTTTATTTTGACAAATTTGTCATAACATTCATTGATGATATTTTGATATATTCGCAACGTAAAGAAGAGCACGAACGACGGTTAAGGAAAATTGTGGAAGTGTTAAAGCGAGAGGAGTTGTACGCGAAGTTTTCGAAATGTGATTTTGAATAAAGAAGGCATAATCCTTTGGTCATGTTGTAAAGCAACAAGGACTTCACATAGATCAAAATAAGATAGAAACCATTAAAATTGGCAGTCACCGATGGCGCCAAAGGAAACGCGCCAATTTTTAGGACTAGCCGGAGACTATCAGCGGGTTATTAAAGAAATTTTAGCATTACCCAACTCATAATCCTTTGTACGACGCAAATGTACAAATTTTATAGATGATTAGAGACCGCAGTCTCATATTCATCGAAGATGGGTCGAGTTGTTAAACGATTATGACTGTGACATCCGTTATCACCCCGGCAAGGCTAACGTCGTAGCCGATGCCTTGAGTAGGAAAGATCGGGTTAAGCCATTGCGAGTGAAAGCGCTAGGGATGATAGTCCAGTCGAACCTTTCGGACCTGATTCGAGTCGCTCAACGTGAGGCGTTGAAAGAGGAACAATTGGAAAAGGAGGGACTTTACGGCAATGAGAAGAATTTCGAACAGTGCGTGGACGAAATTCTCTACTTCAAAAATCGGGTTTGGATCCCGACCCTCCATGACCTTCGTGAATTAATCTTGGACAAAGCGCATCGATCGAAATACTCCATACATCCGGGATCGGATTAGACTATTGATGATACGAATATCTGAAAAGATTTTGTTAATGACCGAGTTTGGAGAAAGATATGGTTACGTATGTTGGTGAAAATTTAAGTTATGCAAGAGATAAGGCTGCATACCGAAAACCCTTGGGAACGCCACAACGACAGAAAATTCGCCAATGATAGTGGGAATAAAGTACATTGGATTTCGGGACGCAAATTCCCAAGATATATCAAAGGCATGAGGAAAATTGGGTAATCGCGGATCGATTAACCAATCCTCGCATTTCATTCCAATCTATGACGATTACCACAATGAATTCTCGCCCAAATTCCTGATGGGGAAATGGAGTACCATTTTCAATGATCTCAGATCGAAATAGTCATCTTACTTCCATTATTGGAAGGAGGGGAAGGAAGCATCGAGAGCTTGAAGCTTTTTATGGGTGAAGTAGTTATCACCAATTTGTTAAATTGAAAATGGGCGTCGATCAAGCCATAAGATTTGAATTGATTCAAGAAACAACCAATCGGATTTATAATATTTAAGATAAGTTGAAAGCAGCGCGAGATTGGCAAAGGATTTATGCCAACCTTCAAAGGAAACCATTGTCACTGGAAAGAGGTGACAAGGCATTTTTAAGGCATCACCTTCGAGAGGTGATATGAGGTTTGGTAAAACCGAAAATAGCTCCTTAATATATTGGACCTCATGAGACTATCTCCATGATTGGTCATTTAGTTTATCGATTAAAGTACGACAGGGGCTAAGTACTATACATGATGTTTTGCCAGGTATACGGATTGAAAAGTACCTAAGCAATGAGGCAACGAGAGTACTAGTAATGGAGGTACTCATAGAAGATATACTTGATATCATAAATAATTCCGTAGAGATAGTAGACAGGAAAACTAAACAGTTTGGACATACAAAGCTTTATTGATTAAGATTAAGTGGAATTCACAGCGAGGACCAGATTATACCTGGTAACGCGAGGGTGAATTCTGAAGGAAAAACCCCCACCTTTCTCTAGGAAAGGGATAGTGAGCGTGTAAACTTTCGAGGACGAAATTCCTTAACGGGGGGAGAATGTAACGATTCCGACGAAACCCGGTATACCCTAACCGGTAGACAATAGTTACGTCATATTTAATGTCGGGTACATGAATTACCATAGTAATTATACGAGAATACATGTTCACTGTATTGATTGTACGTGAATATATAATTCATCGTATTGAACATGCGATTAATCGATCGATAGATATTGAAACCCGAACGAATCGAGGGTTCAATTATAGACGAGATATATGATATTTAGTGATGTTACGAAGCATTAATGCTTCGGGATAAGTAAAGTACGGCACAGAAAAAGAATTTCGATTTAATGGTACGTCTGTACATTAAACGAAACCTTTAATACCAAACCGAGCAAGAGACGATCGATCAAGCCGAAAAAGATGCGCAATAATTAATAATATGATGTTTTAAGTTAATAAATGTCATGGTTTAAGTTTTTTTAAAGTTTTTAAATCGGTTTAATATAAATTTCATTTTTTAGGCCGAAAACGACCGTTTTAACCTCGTTTTAAGCCGAATTAAACATTTAACCGAAAAACGAACTGAACCAGATTATCCAAAATATTATCCGGATTACGGGAATCCAATTGTGTGGCTAAGAATAGAGAGGTGGGTCCCACCCCACCCCCCACATAGTGCCGATCGGAATGGGGAAGCCTCCCCTAGCTCTCATTTCTTTTTTTTACACAAATCCTTCAAGATCCATCAATCCTCTCCAAAGTATGAACTCAAAACTGATATTTGGAGCAAGAAAACCGAGGTAAAAACCAAGTTAATCACGTGTTCATCTTCGTTTCTTGAGTTTGTTTGCAAGAAAATGAGGTTTCATAGATGAAAACCGATTCTTGCATAATCAAGTGATGTATAAGGGTTATACAAGGGATCTTGGTCCAAGAAAGGAGTTAAACGAATCAAAAACGAATTTTTACGGTTAAATCTTTGTTTTTGAAATCATAACCGAAACCATGAAAGAAATGGCTTGATCGTGAGTGTAACTTGCTTGGTATTGTGGTATGTTGTTTGTAGGCTCTGTGTTTAGTGGTAGATAAGGCGGAAAGACGAGTTTGTAGCTTGTAGTGGCGGAAAACGAAAGGTATATTCGGTTTATGTTCGGTGTATGTATTTTGGGACAGATTGTTGATGGTTTAGAGTTAGGTCATTAAATTTTAAAGGGAAGTTCTACACATGAAAATATGAGTTCTGTGAATTTTTGGTAATTTTTGGACAAAGGATGAATATTTGGTGAATTTAATGCTCGGTTTTGGCCAAAAATGGTGGAAAATAGTTAAATATCATGAAAAATTCTGGGAAATTGCAGATAAGCTTTTTAAATCATGTATAAGTCACACACAAAATTTTAGGTCCGTTGGAGAAGTCTAAGTAGGCTTTTCGGTTAAACGAGTTCTAGGGTTTTCTAGCTCGGTTTTAGTGAAAATGGCATGTAAAAGAAGAATTTGGTTCTGGAAAAATTACAGGGGACTATGTGGATGGCAGGGGACTTCCAGGAAAAATTTGGGATTTTTCTAAGATCGTTTGGTATTTACGACATATTTAGTGTTTAAATGGTGTTTAAAAATAGATAAATAAATTTTAAATATAGAAATTAATTCTGGAAATATTTTTATAAACTTCCCCACTGTAAAAAAGTGATTTGTGAAAAATTTCAAGATCCGAGATTAAACAGATAATTATTTGTACTAATTATCAAACTTTTAAAGTTAAAACGCGTAAACCGGTGAAGTTCGCTTAAGCGAGCTGACTGGTGTATAAAAACTCTAAAAATGAACTATTTTCATATAATTGAGTCAAACAAGTAAAAATGAATCATCCGAAAATAATTCGGATGATTTGGGTATTTTTAACCGATTTAACAGTTTCAGGTACGCCAAATACGGAAACGGGTCCCGCGGCCAATTGGGGCGTCTAAACCGAGCTCTAATTTCACATCTTTAATTAAATTATCAGTCAACCACTACTTTCGGGTCGTGTGTGACCAAACTCATTTTTGAAACGTAAAAACGGATAACCGTGCTAGGCACGCAAAACGAGAAAAACGACTAATAGTAGTTGTGACCATGGAACTCTAAACGATATCACAATCTGAGTCCGGAGAAGTGTTTCTGGGTTAACCTTGCCCCCAGAACGGGTACAGTGCTGGGTTAACAGTGTCCCCAGATGTACCGGTTAACTTGGTTAAAGTTATATTAATAATGAGTGTATAGTAACGATCGTAGGGATCATATTACAGATTGGACGTGTTAACTGATAATGATTGTTGTTACCTGCTTGCATGTGCTAAGGTGAGTTTCACGAGCCCCTTTTTTTGAATTGTTTTTCGAATATTTTCTCGGGGCGGAAGCATGTTTTTACTGAAATGTTTAAATACATATTGAACGCATGGACTTGCGTGGATTTATATATATTTTATTGTACGGGAATCGTATGAAAATATACTAAGATGGTAATTGTCTGAGTTGCTAACATTCTAAGGCCCCGGAACACGAGTGATTAACTGAAAGCCGGTAGAGTGTGGATAGTACTATTGGTTTGACAAACCCAACTGGTCCGGCATGGATTTGCTGATGTTTCCCAGCCAGTTGCACGTGTCTATTTTGTTGTTATTTATTTTGCTATGTAATGTTAGACATAGCGGTTTGGGGCAGTTCCGTGGGCGGGGGATATGCCACGGGCCCGTGGGCGGGGGATATGCCACGGGGGTTGTGTGTGATAGTCAGAGGTTTCACTTGTGGGCTCAGCATAATTACATCGTAATTCTGTAGGAATGGCAACGGGGCGGGTTTGGGGCGGGTTTTGCTTAACCCGAACCCGAACCCGAAACCAAAAACCATCCCCGTACCCGCCCCGTTACCCGTCGGGTTTAAATCGGGGATTCCCCGTTTGGTTTTTTGTACCCCCCCGACCCGCCCCGTCCCCGAACCCGAAAACCCGAAACCGATCCGACCCGACCCGAAATTGGTTCATCACATAACTGAACATTTATCGAAATAAACTTCTGCATCACACACATGAAAGCTGAAACAATGTGTTACAAAGGAAATAAAACCAAGTCTACATGGCCGAAAAATCATGCCAAATACACAAACTACAAACTTGCGACCAAATCTAAATACCAAATCAAACCAAATCATCCAAAGTCGTCGTGCCACTTTCTTTAGTACCTACCTACATTAAGAATATTTATCAATAAATCAACCAAGTTAAAAGAATAAAAGCTATGTTACAAAAATAGTAAATTTTATAAATATTATTACCTCTTCCACATCCATTTCATATTCAATGGTGCGGCAATATGCCTCGGTCTCTTCCGAACAAGTTTCTATATTTAATAGTAATAACATAAACATATATTCATGATTATGAAGATAAATAACATGAGTAATAATGTAATATTCAATATAGCGTTACCTCGAATCTCATTCAACAACCAACTTTGAGCACACATTAAAGCCTCCAAAGTTTTTGGGTGAAGTCGACTTCGGTGAGGACTTATTAATCTTCCACTTGTACTGAACGCAGATTCAGAGGCAACGGTGGAAACTGGAATTGCCAATACATCTTTTGCCATCCTTTGAAGTGTCGGATACTTACCTCCATTTGTCTTCCACCAAAGCAACAAATCCAGTTCTACTTCATCAGGCAAAAGATTTTCTTTCAAGTAGTTATCTAACTCTGCCATATCATTCAAGTCATCATTCACCTTAGCTTTGGATTTAATGTCAGATAGGAATTTTTGGAATCCACCAGAAGAACACTCTGACAACCCCGAACTGAATAAAGATGAACTAGAACCACCACCTATAAATTAATGTGAATCAAGATAAATCAAATATTAGCAATTTATATTTATACTCATTAAATATTAATATGATTATACCTTCATAGTAGTTTTTACCACGTGAGTTGGTAGATTCATATTCTTTAAAAAAAGCTCGGACAAAATCCTCAAGAGATTTAAATTCTTCCTTTGCCATTTCTTCACCGTATAAGGCAGGCATAAGCAACTCTACGTATTTTAGCTTGTAACGTGGATCTAAAACCGCAGCCATCCCCATAATCCCATGAATTACAGACCAATATTTATCAAACTTGATACTCATTTTATACGCCATTAGACTAATGTCAACAATAGAAGACTTAGTCCACTCCCGCATAGAAAAACGAATCTCACATATCAAAGGGAAAAAGACATTAGCAGTAGGATACTTGTTACCAGAAAACAAAAGAGTTACCCGATAGAATAGTTGTAGCTTGTTACATATCTCAGTTGCTAAGTCCCAATCAAGGTCCGTAGGCAAACTAGTATACCTGGGCTCTCTTTGCTTTAATCGCGTGAAAACATGTCTATAAGGTATAGCAACACTAAGCATCAAATAAGTAGAGTTCCAGCGAGTCTTGCAATCAACGATCAGTTTCTTTGTGTATTCCATTTCAAGTTGATTGGCTGCTTCCTCAAATTTTTGCTCTCTTTTTCCTGATGTAGACCAAAATAAAACACTATCTCTAATTCTTTCAATCCCATCCTCAATAACAGACAAACCATCTTGAACAATCAAATTGAGAATGTGCGCGCAACAACGCATATGAAACAACTCTCCTTTCCTCATGAGTGATCTCAATGGAAGCTTCTGTAGTAACTTGTTGATAATTGCATCATTTGTGGTACAATTATCAACGGTAAGAGTAGACACTTTTCTATCAATATTCCAATCACATAGACAATCATATAGCGTATCTGCAAGAACATCAGCTGTATGTGGTGCAGGCACATAAATAAACCTATATAAAATTTATGCATCAATATAAGTGTAAAATACATTTAAAGTTTTAAACTAACTTTATATTAGACTTGTACAATATATATGCTTTACCTCATGATTCGGCTTTGCAAGTTCCAAGAGTCATCTATAAAGTGTGCAGTGACGGCCATAAACCCTTTTCTTTGATGGTTAGCTGTCCACATATCAGTAGTTATTGCCACTCTACTTGTGATCCTCCCTAATAGTTTCTTAGTTTTCACCCTTTCATATTCATAAATTTTTAAAATGTCGCTCTTGATGGTATTTCGACTCGGAACCTTAAACAAAGGTTGAAGACCTTGAACAAACTTTCTAAAACCATGATGGTCCACCGTTGTAAGAGGATACTCGTGCACAATAATCATCTCCGCGAGATCTCTCCTTGAGTTGTCTGGATTAAACGTGTAGTTGGAGAGATATGATGAACTACCATCAACTTTCTTTTGATCCATAATCAAGATGCTTTGTCGTATATCTTTAACAGTTCGTCTTGGACAACGTTCAAAATGATCTCGTAAATGCGATGTGCCGTTTTTGCTTGAACCTCCTAGCTTTTTCTTACAATAGTTACATTCCGCCTTATCTTCACCGTTCACTTTCATTAATTTAAAATGGTTCCACACGGCAGATCTTTTCCTTTTACCACCGACATTTTGACCATCTTCAAAAGTATCATCAAGGTTAGACTCATCGTGGGTAGTAAAGTTAGTTGGTGGTGGTTCATTAGAATCATGTACCCCTTCACTGCTTCCTTAAGGAGTAGAATAAGTAGGAGTGTTTGAAGCAACGGGAGTAGGAGTACAAGTGTCTGAAGCAAATTTATCACCTTGTGATGCCATATAGTTGTAGATGCAACTGAAATAGAATGGCACATAGAAGACTTTAAGCAAAAGCCAACTACAGGCTGCTAGAAGATAACAAATTAAAGACATAGTAAAGAGAATTAAAGAAGATTATACAATATGGACCAGTGGCTCGTGATTGCTAGTGCATGATAGATTGATAGGTCAATGTATACCAGCTACACTACAAATTAAGAGGCTCGACTGCTTTCTTCTATTATAGAATTTATAGAGGAATCAATGAGATTATACTTCATATGAACAGGTGGTAGGATGAGAAAGCGGTGGAATGAAACAGAGACCGAGAGGCCATAGAGTAAGAATATGAATATAATTGAGGATAATATTAATATTAATATAGTCTATTATCATGAAAAGAGGAAACCCCTAAAACAAATTAGATTCCCCAAATCAATTATCATGTCAATCATCAATCGCAAAGAGAACGGTGTATCATACGATATGCAACAACAACAAAATTAGGTCAATTTCAAATGAAAACCCCTAAAAAAGGAGAAAACATACTTCGGTGTGTGTGTGATAGTGGGGAAGAAAAGAATGGTGTGTGTGTGTGATTAAAGAGTGAGATTACATACTTCGGCTGGGATCAAAACGAGGAGGAGGAGGGTGGTCCGGTGGTGCAGATGGCGATTGAGTGGATGGTGATGGTGGTGCAGACGGCGATTGAGTGAATCGGGGGCGGACTGGCGGTGGCGGAGTCTGGATGAGTGGATGTCTGGATGTAGGTTTAGGTTTTTAATATATATATATATATATATTATTTATATTTATATTTATATATTATATCGGGGCGGGTCGGGGCGGGGGTACCTGAACCCAAACCCGAACCCGAACCCGAAACAATCCCCGAAACAATCTCCGAAACCCGACCCGAAACCGAAAAAACAAAACCCGACCCGACCCGTAATAAGCCGGTTTTCGGGTTTCCCCGTCGGATTCGGGGATTTTTGCCATCCCTATAAATAAACAAACATGCAATTTGACTCAACCAACTCCACGTCAACAAGTCATCCTAATCCATCAGTTTAGCAGGTTTTTGGGGGTTCCTTTTGGGCCTGCTAATCGGTCCAGTTGAGCTTGATAACTGGGCTGCATCATATAACCACTTAAGTCTTTAATTGACAGATAAAACAGTTTTATGTTAAAATCATATCATATTCATATGCTTGCTAGTGATAGATTGTTTTCAATGTTGAGAATACACTTACTGAGCAAAGGTGGTACGATCTTAGCTAATAATTGTTGAGAATACTTTCAGTGGGTTTGTTAATTTTTTTTCCTTTCCTGTTATGATATTCATTTGGTTTGTCAAACTTTAGATCTGTTGTGTATTTTACATTGCAAATCTTAAAGACGCTAAATTTATTTTTAGAGAGTATTAGTAATTGTATATACTTAACATCATACCAAAGTTTTTGCTTATTATAACTATGATTACGACGTACAAATATGTTCAAACGAGTGAATTACCCGGCGTGTTGCGCCGGACAGTTTAGTCAATGTCAATGATGGTGCAAGTGGGATGGCTGAAGTTATACCGTTAGGTCATAGTTATAGTTCAAGTAAAAAAGAATAGATGACTAAATAGCATTAACCACACGTTAAAGTATTACATATATGTTTTCGATCCCAACAGACAATGCGTGGCGCTAACATGTTGCAAAAGAAGGTGCTTTGGTGCTGCATTAGTGTTGCTGCTAGTGGCCAACCGTTGTTGGAAAAACCATTTCATATCAAAATTGTAGCATGATGCCGGGTTAGGTGCTCCCACTAACTGAAAAGTTTCGTCGAACTTTTATTAAAGATTAAAACGGGAAAATAAACACGCATAATTAGAACTAAAATAAAAAACACGCCCGTTCACCGAATTAGAGAACTACTTAGAGTAACAGTACTGTAAACCACATAACGGAATTGGTTTTCGTTTAAACCTGAACCGAAAACCGAAAGTGGGTTAAAATTGTTCTTGGAATTTAGCAAACAATAAAGCTTGAACAATCGTTATTCAGTTTCAACCAGATTCTCATATTCTTATCTGCATCCGAACTATAAAGAAGATAACGAATTAGGTTTCCGTTTAAGACAAAACCGAAAACCACATTCGTAATCAGGTTTGATTTTAACAGCTCCGGCTCAGTTCAGTTTTTTTTTACCTGTTTAAAAATCGGATAATAAATAGTTATCTCTACTATATATAAAGGAGGAGTCAAGGACCTCTTAAATTTTAAGAGGTATAAGATTGGTTGCTAATTGTACAACACACAATGCATAAGGTGATGGAATTTTAGGGGTAAAGTGGTCTTTTGTAACTTCATGAACGGTTAATATTATTTCATTCAAATATAGTTACAAATATGGTCCTTTTACTTCAATCAAGTTATGTAAATCTCGTAGAATAGTTACATATAAACCCTTAATCTTTACCCATTTAATTGACAAGTTTATTTATAATTTTTATTTCTTCTATATCTTTTAATATATTATGTTTTAAAAAAAACGAATTTACCGTTGTGACACGCTTATTTTTGTCAACGTTTTGATATAAAAAATTTTCAACACCTATGTGTAGTTTATGATGTACAAGTTAATAGAGCATTAATATGCAAGCCAAGTATGCAATTTTAAACCTACAACATGTTACGCATACAACCCATGTTCTCTTTTTTACTTTACCTCCAATATGTAATTACAAAATCAGTCCTTCCAATTATACCACAATTCAAATTACAAAACTTAGTGTCTTAACTTAATAATTATATGTTATTAACACTTTAATAAATAAACCACATACTAAAGTGTGAATTGGTTTTGTTTATCTTTTATTTTTTAGCATGACGTTTAATGCAATTATGAACATATAATATGTTTAAAGTATAAACATAAGTTTGAAACAAATTATTGACTTTATTAATAGCATGATCAAAATTGTTAACATAAAATCTTTCTTTTTTCGTAATTACGTACATCCCTTAAACCTATAATATGTTTTAACATCAAGTAAAACCTATTTTCATTAGATTATATCAAGAAATATTTGCATTAATCTTATATAAGTTTGTAACTATTATAAACATGTTAAACTCCTATCAAGGAACTGAACTAAACTCGAACATGGCCAGTGGCGTAGCCGGAAATTTTTTCCTACATGTTCGGAAAATTTCGAGGGGCGGACGACTGATTGTTTATCTCTTAGATTTGGCTTTTATACGGGTTCGATGTTGAAATTTCTACAGGTGCGATGTCAAAATACACTAATATATAACACAAAAACAAAAATTTGTACGGGTTCGGCCGAACTCGTTCACCTAAAGCTGCCTACACCACTGAACATAGCTCAACTTAGTCTGAGACGAGTCTCAACGCAAGTTTGAACATAAAAATACAAACTCAAACTTGGAGACATTAAGAAAATCAAGCTCAAAATATATAATTTGCCACTTTATTATGGTTACTTAAAAAAAGATGTTCTAAAAGCATGCCACATATATTAAGTTTTACTTTGTATGTTGATATTTAACAAACATAAAATCAGTAGTTATGCTGACAAAATGTGTAAGAAAACATCTAAAAACAACGTTGAAAACTTAACACGTTGTAAAAGTCAAATAACAAATTTTAACACATATAAGTTCACGTGTTAACTTCGAACAAAGTTATAAAATTTCATAAAATGGCATAGCGTAATGTATGAAAACTAGAAAATTACATGTCACGAAAAATTATGTTAAACTACATCTCATTCTCATATGTAATAGTCACAAGGGAAAGAAGAAACATTAGTGAAGTAAGTAGCAATAACGTAATATGCAATAGTGTCTCACTTGAATTTGTTTCAAAAAGATAACATGAATTTCTAATATTTTTTTTAATTCATTGTAACTTTTTTACTTTTTAAACTGCAAATTCATTTTTAACTTAGTTAACTACTATGAGCCCAAACTATCTATTATTTGTTATGGAAACTATTGTAATGTTAATAGGTTATGTAATGTAGGAGTGGGGGACCACTTAAAACTTTTTTATATGACAGCCGTGTAATGCTTATGAAATAGGTATATCGCATTTATGCTATTAACCTAAAAACTTTAATAACTAATAAAAACAAATAATATTATGAACTTTTGTAAAATATTGCATGAATAACAAAATTAACAAAAGTACTAGACAATATATCACAAGATGATTTGATAAATCAACATAAAGGAGTATCCGCAGCATCGATCGGGCACTCAACTAGTATACCAATAAATAAAATCTATAAAACAGGCTAGTAGCAAGCATAAGGTAGTTATAGTTAATTTACAAAATTCTTCATAAGCAGCTCATTAGTTTTGTGTTAGGCTACTTATTTCGATAACATATAGGGGTCAGATTTTTTTCCCGAATACCTGTATCCGTACTCGTTCAGTACTTGTACTTGTATCCACCTATTCGACACTGGTATTCGTACCAAGATGTTAGGGTTTTCTTATTCGGTACTTACGAGTACCGGTATTTCGGTACTCGGTACCGTTTGGAATATGTAAAGTTTTTTATTGGGATGTCCAACACTCAATCCGTGTTATTCGGTACTTACAGGTACCGGTATTTCGGTACTTGGTACCCGTTTGGAACATGTAAAGTTTTTTATTGGGATGTCCAACACTCAATCTGTGTGTATCATCTTCAAGCGGTACCCGTCGCATACCATTTCAAGGCTTCAAGTGGTTATGGTTCGGGTATTCTAGTTTATTGAATTTCAGTACCGCACCGTACCCATACCAATATAGTCATTTGGTAGCACTCGTGTGCCGGTACCCTACCGTTACCCAGAATGATTCAGTTTATTTCTTTACCCATACAAGTGTCGTACCAAGTTCAGTGGAGATTTTTAATTAAAAAAATTCAGTTTATTTGTTACCAATTCAGATTATGTGTTACTCATACTAATGCCGTACCAAGTTAAGTGGAAATTATATATATATATATATTAAAAGTGAACTTCTTTACGCATTACTGTTTGTACTTTCTGCATTGATTGTTGTATCTACCCTCACAAGCTTACACGTAAGGGTGTTCATTTAACACCTGTTGTTCATTTGTTAAAAGGTCTCTCTCTGTGTATGTTATATGGATTTGATTACCTCTGCTGCTGCTTGAGATATCGCCGCCACCGGTGACATGTGGTTGTTTATGGCGGAGGAGGTAAGACAGTCAATGCTTTTGATTGTTACGGCTCCGATTCGTCTGATGCCGGGTTCTATTTTGAAAACCCTAGGCGACGGCGATGCTTTGATTATTGCCGGGTTCTGTTTGGGAACCCCAGGCGACTGCATACGTTTTTTCATGGCAGCGGTGTATCGTGGTCGCGGAAATTCGTCTCAGTCGCCGGTTGAGTTGTGGTGTTGCTGCCTGCGTTTGCTTTGTTCCAATGATGCAAGGTAACAACTTCTTCATGTGATATTTTGTTAACTGTTTGATTTGGGATGGATTGTATTGCTGTAGTTGAGACAATCATTGAGCATCTCTGTTATGTCTCTATTGTAAGTGACGATTATGGCCTTAGTTTAGCCGTCGTTGAAGCAATAACGTTCTCCTGAGCTTCGACCGGCATCTACTGTTGTTATTGACTGAATCTGGGCATGCACTGTTGTTATTGATTGAGTCTGGGTGAATGCATTCACCGGAACTGTGATAAGATACGCTAATGGGTGAAAAGTAAAACCACATATTGGGAGTAATTTGATCATATAAATTGGTTTATTGTCGTGACGATGATTCGATTTTTGGCAAAGCGACTTATGTTGCAGCCATGATTCGGTTTGTTGGCTAGGCGACTTTTGTTGCAGCCATGATTCGGTTTGGCGAGGCGACTTTTGTTGCAGCCATGATTCGGTTTGGCGAGGCGACTTTTATTGCAGCCATGATTCGGTTTCTTGGTTACACAACTTTTGTTGCATCCATGGTTTCTTGGCGAGGCGACTTTTGTTGCAGCCATGGTTCGGTTTCTTGGCGAGGCGACTTTTGTTGCAGCCATGATTCAGTTTTTCGCGTTGTGACTTCTGTACCGTTTTGAGCTTTTAAACTGTAATGATTTTTGGTCTTAAAATTGTTGAGCTTACTGTTGTTTATAAATTAGCTCCAAAAGTTATTTAAGTGCCTACGAGAGTTATAAAAGTAATCAAAAAAATGTTCAGCTCTTTAAATAGTGACTTTGAATTTTCAAGTGAAAGTAAAAAATATTTGTCTTCTGAATAGTTGTTGACTGTGAGTTGTGTTTGCTACATCGATGCAGCATTTGTTGAAATGCCTCATCTTCAAAGTATGGGCGTGGCAATATATCATATTATTTGAAAAAGTTAAGACTGGATTGACCTAAAAGTCGAAACATTTAAGGGAATGATACATAAGCTCTGTGATTTCGTCTTCCAAAAGCTAAAACGTGGGATATCGATTTGGATATGCCTACTACAAAGAAGGTATGACAACATTTGATGGGTTAATTTTTTTTCTTAAGTTTTAATTAATGATCTGCATTCATTATTGCCCTTACGCCCTGCTTGCGGTGCGCACATATAATGTATATATGTGTGAACCCTTGGGTGGGCAAAAGTAAAATTGCACTAATTTTGACGTTATTTTACTAATCACGTGAAAATAACGTTAAAAGTGGCGGAAGGTTAATCAGGCATCATGTGGTGGCGTTGATAGCCGAAAGACAAGGGCACATGCACCAATCAGCCGGTGTCCCGATGATTGAGTGTTATGTGTCTTATGTCCAAGGCTTGATTCAAAACTACTATCGAGCCGGGGGTCTCACCGGAAGCAGCCTCTCTATCCCTATGGGATAGAGGTAAGGCTGTCTACATCTTACCCTCCTCAGACCCTACCATAGCATTGCTATTGGTGGGATATACTGAGTACGATGATGATGATGATGATGATGATGATGATGATTCATTATTGCCCTTAATACTGAGATGTTCCTGATCACATTACTATTAGATTATCATAATATGATTTTATATTTATATGATTTTAACGCCCTGCTTGCGGGTGCGCGCATATAATGTATATATGTGTGAACCCTCGGGTGGGCAAAAAGTAAAATTGCACTAATTTTGACGTTATTTTACTAATCTCGTGAAAATAACGTTAAAAGTGGCGGAAGGTTAATCAGGCATCATGTGGTGGCGTTGATAGCCGAAAGACAAGGGCACATGCACCGATCAGCCGGTGTCCCGATGATTGAGTGCTATGTGCCTTATGTCCAAGGCTTGATGCAAAACTACTATCGAGCCGGGGGTCTCACCGGAAGCAGCCTCTCTATCCCTATGGGATAGAGGTAAGGCTGTCTACATCTTACCCTCCTCAGACCCTACCATAGCATTGCTATTGGTGGGATATACTGAGTACGATGATGATGATGATGATGATATTGGTGTGGCTTTTAGGCGGAGACGGTTGGTTGTGCCGGTGGTCCCTGTGGCCTCTTGCCGCCTCTCTCCGCCAGTGTAAGATGAGCTGCACGTTTTCTGTTGCTTTATTATGACACTTGCAAATTCATCTACAATTTCTCTTGCTCTGTTGTGACTTTGAATGTATTTCATTATCATTCAACTAAAACTTCTTGAATAATTTGAACGAGTTGAATTTGACCCAGCAATGATGTTTATCTGAGCATGGTCTTGGATTGGGCAACTGAGATGTCTTGGTTGTCGTTAGAAAGTAAGACCGCCTCATTACAAATCTAATGGTGTTCATTTATAGTTGTGATGATATTTCAATCATAGGCATGGCAACTTACGTTGCAGTCATGGTGTAGAGCTGAACCTATTGTGTTTCCGCCTCTCATATTGGTTTATAGCTATGATGATGTTCGGTATCTGGCGTATCAATATTTGTTGTAGTCAAGATACCGACCTGAGCATCAAGATTACATTTTAATTCGGTCATCATATTTGTTTATGGTTGTCACTTGAATTATTAGAAGGGATTGACTTTGACTTCGATTGGGCTTTAAGAAGTATAATGGTTATGTATGTGATTTTCTCTCTTTAGATTGATCTATGGCAATGATGATGTTCGGTTTTTGGTGTAACAATGTATGTTGCAGCCGAGATACCAACCTGAGCCTAATCCTAGATTCTTTTACCTAAGTCGCATTTTTTTGTACATTCTAAACGCTTAGTGTTTAATTGGGTCATAATATTCGTTTATGGCTGTGACAATGATTCGCACTTTGGCGTGGAAACTTATGTTGCAGCCGGTGTGAACCTGAGCCTGTTGTTATTACGCCTTTTGAGATTCATATTATGGCTATGATGATACTTCGGCTTTTGGTGTGGCAACATACATTGCAGCCATGATACCGTCTTGAGCCTTGGGTTGGCAATTTTATTTTAAGAGCCACCACGTGTGGGGGTTCGAATACCCTCAAAATTGCATATCAGTTCAAGGTTCGCTTGATATTCACATACAGTATATGTTATTTTGAGGTTATTTTCCTTTGATTTTTTTAAGTTCCACCAACGCATTTATAGTAGTTATTTGACTCGCCAAAAGACACTGTGATCGAATGTGCACGAATGTTGTAACGAGATGATAAGCTGTAATAAATAGGTATTTCTATGATTCGTTTTTTGCTTCAATTGTGAATAATTTTGCTTAGTTTTATTGATGTTTGTCATAATGGGTTTTATATGCAGATGAACAATGTGGAGATGAACAATGTGGAGAACCATTTTGGAAACCCTAGGTTGACGGTGATGATGTGACCGTTTCCGGTTTTTTTTGGAACCCGAGGGGGCGGTGATGGTGGAGACCGATCTGCTGTTCGTAATCGAGTGTATCGTGCATTCTTTTAGGTAATAAACTACTTCGGGTTCGTTAAATATTTTCTAAGTGTTTTGACTGAGATTTTATATACGTATCACGTCTTTGACTACGTGTGCAATCCATATACGTGTATGTATTATATATACATATACAATTAAATGAATGTGTATGTACATATGATTATTGTTTGTTCAAAATGCAAACCACAAGGTAGATGATGGTTAGTGTACCTCAGTCCAATTTTTTTGTGGTCTGCACCCTGCTTTATAGTTTGGGTTAGCGAAGATGATTTTTTTTTAATTTGTTCCAAGATTTCTTAAATCCTGATTTAATGGTGGTTGTGATTATACCATTTGTTCACGGATGCGTTTTTTTGCCGCCTGTTTGGCAGTTGGGGTGACTTTACATCTAGGCTATGATGATGCTCCCGACATTTGGCGTGACAACCTATGTTGCAACCATATTGGAGATCTGAGCAATGAATAATTTGATTTACATTTTTTGTTACTGATTTTGGGTTCGATGTTATACATTTGTCATATATTTTTCCTTTTCATTTTTGTTTTGAGTAGAGCGGGTTGGTTTTTCTTTTACAATTGCTGAATCTTCATGGATTATATGATTTTTAGATGTTCACAATTAGTTTTCCTTTGTCACAAACCCGGGGCAGTTTGTGATTCGGTTTTTTGTCGCCGCTTTACGACGTACGTTTAGTTGGTTTCGTTGATAACGGCTATGATGGTCATGTATTCGAGCGTATTATGCTTCATTTTCTTATTCGCTTAAAGGTTTGACTTTTTTACTGGTATTAGGAAAACCTGAATGAAGTTTGAAGGAAGTTTGGTTGCTAACGGCTTTTGTGACTCAGTCTGCTTATGTTGTTTGTACGTTGTGTTTCGCTATGATGACACTCCGTTATTTGATATTGTAACCAAATCGGAGGCGTTGATTTATTTTAATTCATTTGTGCTATGATGATTTGAAAACATACTTTGAATTAGTTTGTCATTTTTTCAAGCTGTGATGATCACAATCGAGAAGGTTTGCTTGACACTCGATCACCATAATCTGAGCTTCGTTTATGGTTTCACAAATCCTAGTTTATAATAAAAAACAAAGTGGTAGCAAAACGGGTAACATACCGAAAGTACCCGTGCCGGCATCCCTACCATAAAAAATGGTATTCGGCACCCAGTTTTACTGATTTTCGGTACGAGTACTTTTAGGTACAGGTTCGGTACCGATTTTTCGGTACGAGTACTTTTAGGTACAGGTTCGGTACCGATCTCATCTGAGCAAGCTACTATCAACACATGGCATTGAATTTAAAAAAAAAAAAAACTTTGAAAATGGCAGTTTGTGTCTTTTCATGATTACCTTACTATGATGCCGGTTAAGATGTCATGATCGTCATATTTGTAGAAATTCGGTTCAGCTTGATCTTGAACGGGACTTGCTGAAGTTGTATCATTCGTGTGAACAACTTCACTTGGATGTACCCGAAGCCTCAACTACGTGCTACCCGCATATGGTTGTATAAAATGACCACTGCCTGAAATGTAAAAGAATTTATACAAATGTCAATGCCAAGACGGGAAGAAGAATTTCTTACCAAATTAACTACATTATATGGTAGTTCAGAACCGGTTTAGAAAACTCACGATTGGAACCACTTCCAAAACGGTTAAACAAAACCGAACCAACCAAAAACCAATCTAAATCAGTCAAAAAACCGATCATAACCCTGTCCAGAAGCTGGTTTCAAATTGAACGATCTGTACAGCTGTACTCAACTCAGTTTTGACGTTTCACTGACCAAACCAGACCAGATTTAACTTTGGAACTGGTTTGTGCAACTTTAGTCGAGTGGGGACAGTTTAAGTTTCAAATAACACAAACATAATAGAACCACATGACTTAATAAGCAAACTATAAAAATTATCTTGTAATTGTCCAATACTCCTGTAACACTTTCGCAAAACAGTCACCCATTATACATTTTTATACTTTAAAGTCGTTGACACAGCAAAAATGTACCGTACACCTAAACTAATATGTGATGCATGAAGAGCATTCGAGGTAAAAAAAATAATAATAATTTACCTTTGTAGAATGCTTGTCTACACAAAACATTTCAACATGCAAGTTCAACAAAGTTGCCACCTTGTGGTTAAGAAAATCCACGAAGAATACACCAGTTACTTCATGAAGCACATATTAATCACTTTATAAAATGTCATGTGTGTTAGCTGAAGATTTTGTATAGTCCACGGTTGCCACACCGAAACATCAATTGCACATTTTTTTCATTATCACAGCCTTCGATCATACTCCATATGCATAGAACTGAATGCTACGATTTAGTTTATGTTCATTTGGTTTTGGCCACTGAACATTTGTATGCAGTTCAGTCTAGAAATAAATTTACAATGATTCATGTATTACTAAGACCGTAAAGCAAGGTCGTAGACAACTTTTGAGAAACGGGTTCGGCCGAACCGGTACAAATTTCTTTTTAGTGTTATATATTCATATATTCATGTATTTTGGCATTGCATCCACAAAAAAGAGAAAACAATCAGTCGTCCGTCCATCAAACCACCTCTCATATAAGAACTGTTGACGTAAAACCCGCTTTTATAACAAATTGAAGAACGTCTCAAATGCGATTTGAGCTTCCGAAACACATCGGCGGGTCACTCACCATCTCCGGTCAAGATAACAAAAAAAGATACAGAAAAGTCAGAGAGGTTATATTACATTGAAATGCCTAGAATGCGCTAAAAAAAAGCACCTGGCTATCCACGTGTCAAAAAAGAAAAAACCTCTCCACACAGACCCGAGCCCACCATAAAAAGGGGGAAACAAAACGTATTATCTACCTTGCCAGGGAATCGATCGTGAGTCCGGAGATTACGTCGCATATGACATAAGAGACCGAAAACATAACCATCCGACCAAAGCAAACTTTAGGTTATTAGAGTATGAAACTATTCTATATTATACCAAAACAATATGCCAAAACAACACTTGTGGCGCCAAACCTTCTATATACTTATTTGATAATAATATGACATTTGAAGTCACATATTTTGAAAATCTCATTAGATTCATTAAAGGTTGTCGTATTTAATCAAACAACTAGATCAAAGTTGTGCTAAATTATCACTCTCATGAAAGAGTATAAAGATGTTTAGATATGAGACACAGAGTTCTATATCTCATGAATCTCATTATCAAGTTATAAACGGTCGTAAGATGTTAGACCATGAATTTATCTGGTTATACTCCATTCCCTGAAGTG